>NC_060144.1:118086100-118389130 GCF_021461385.2 Schistocerca piceifrons
CTACCTGTTACCAACTGTTCGTCTAAAATTGTGAGCCATATGTTTGTGACTATTACAGCGCCATCTATCACAAAGCGAAAAAAGTGGTCCAACTTAAATATTCATATTTCTTTACGTACTAAACGAATATGTAATAAAAAAATGGGGGTTCCTATTTTTAAAAAAACGCGGTTGATATCCATTTGTCCTAAGGCAGCGCCATCTAGCGGGCCAACCATAGCGCCATCTGGTTTCCCCCTTCAAGCTAGAGAAGTTTCGTCCTTTGTAGTTTTTTCGTTTGACGCTTATTTCGTG
Organism: Schistocerca piceifrons; assembly: GCF_021461385.2. Lineage (NCBI taxonomy): Eukaryota > Metazoa > Arthropoda > Insecta > Orthoptera > Acrididae > Schistocerca > Schistocerca piceifrons. The sequence continues at coordinate 118,086,395 of NC_060144.1, forward strand.
AGATATTTGGCGCGGTCACGATCAATGGACCACCCTGTATATTCAAATATAGGTAGCCGTACGACACACGCGAGTTCGTATTGATAGGAAACAATGCTTGGTGGGAGTTCACCGCTGCACTGGTGTCAGATAACTGGAATTAGCGTCGATCTGCAACCGAGGCATGACTCCGACCACATAGACCTATACTGAATCAGAAGGCGGTAGCAAACAGTATTCTGCATCCAGTGTAGTTCTCTGGTGCAGTTTTACAAACTGTATTACTCGCTTTCCAACTTCACTGTTCTACGTCCGGCTTGCAAAACTGTAGCGCCAAGTGGTTCATCAGAATTTTTGTGTTCTTTGCGGTCTTCAAAGTTGTTCTGCACGCTACTACTGCGACATTATCGAACCCAAAAATTACATTGTTCGTTGTAACAGGAGATCTACATGTTAGGAAAAAGTGTACCACACGAGTCGTTATTCTCCTGAACATTACACCCGAGCATTTCACCTAAAACCCGTTTTAAGAAAATCCTTAAGTATGAAGTCTGCGGTGAATTGGAAGAAATTCAGAGATGAGACGGCATAAAAATAGTGTTGATGAATTGAGCTATGACAGTTTTGTGGGATGTCGGACCGACAAAATGATAAACTACAACAGGACTGACTGGTGTGTTACATGCTACCCTTGTCCTCTTCATCTTAAGTTCTAATGCTATACTTTCGTTTTCAGGGAATTGTGAGGAAGAGGACAGTGAAGGTTCAACTGATGAAAGTTAGTGGCTGATCACTGACTACCATCTATTACCGAAGTTATTGTTTGTTTCAAACCAGTTTAACTACCGTCAGTTTTAGAGACATCACGCGTGCCACAATAGAACGTCAATTACTTCACACTGAAACTTTAAAACTTTAAGAAAGAGGTGTAGATAGATAAACTGAATTTATTATTCGAGATACATGTTTCACCACAGGCAAAATAGGAAAAAAGGGGGAAATTACTTATAAAGTTTCGAAACTTCGAGGAAACACTTATAAGGAATACAGTAATAAGAAACAGAGAGCTTCCCACCCATAGCCGGTGAACATTCCCCTTCCCACCCCTTAACTCGTTTTTTTATCTTTTTTTTATTTTTAAGGAAAGCTGTTAATTTTTCGACGATATCTATTACCACAAAAAAATTCTGGGGAAATTCTGCTCAGAGGAGCTCATATACACGTTTTAAGCAAGATAACCAGTTTTCGAGACATTCTATCCGGAAAATTAAAAATCCAGTTGCCTAGAGTTTGGAAAGTTTGGCATAATTTTCGACTTCGATTTTAATTCAGTTAAGTATTTCTTCCGTTCCTTCACAACTTCTTTTCTATTATACATATAGAAACATATATTTAGCACACAAATGTTAGTACTACAACATGAAGATAAAAGGGGGTGAAATTTTGCTGTGCAGTTTTATGTTCAGTATTAGGCACTTTAATACTTATTATTCAATCTGTATATTGAGCAAGCAGTAAAGGAAACAAAAAAATGCGGAGTAGGAATTAAATTCCGTGGAGAAGAAATAATAATTTTGAGGTTCGCCGACGACATTGTAATTCTGTCAGAGACAGCAAAGGACTTGGAAGAGCAGTTGAACGGAATGAACAGTGTCTTGAAAGGAGGATATACGATGAACATCAACAAAAGCAAAACGAGGATAATGTAATGTAGTCGAATTAAATCAGGTGATGCTGCCTAAACTAGATTAGGAAATGAAACACTTAAAGTAGTAAAGAAGTTTTGCTATTTGGTGAGCAAACTAACATGATGGTCGAAGCAGAGAAGATATAAACGTAGACTGCCAATGGCAATGAAATCGTTTCTGAAGAAGAGAAATTTGTTAACATCGAGTACAGATTTAAGTGTCAGGAAGTCGTTTCTGAAAGTATTTGTATGGAGTGTAGCCATGTATGGAAGCGAAACGTGGACGATCAATAATTTGGACAAGAAGAGAATAGAAGCTTTCGAAATGTGGTGCTACAGAAGAATGCTGAAGATTAGATGGGTAGATCACACATCTAATGAGGAGGTATTGAACAGAATTGGAGAGAAGAGAAATTTGTGGCACAAATTAACTAGAAGAAGGGATCGGCTGGTAGGGCATATACTGAGGCATCAAGAGATCACCAATTTAGTATTGGAGGGGAGCGTGGAGGGCAAAAATCGTAGAGGGAGACCAAGAGATGACTACACTAAACAGTTCAGAAGGATGTAGGTTGCAGTAGGTACTGGGAGATGAAGAAGCTTGCACAGGATAGAGTAGCATGGAGAGCTGCATCAAACCAGTCTCTGGACTGAAGACCACAACAACAACAATATTTTTAATGGAAACAATATCATTTGTCATGAGAATTAAGAATTATTGTACAATTAATCAACAATTACTTTCTGTATTATTCATTTAAAATCATTGTGGTGACGTCTAAGAACGAGGTACTGCGGCAAAGTAGGTACCACACGACAGAACCACTTGCAAGCTGAGGTACATGACAGACGTCGACGCAGACACGCTCTCAGCAGTTTCCATACATCGCCACCGCTGCTGGAGACTTAACGTCAGAGCGGAGTGCCGCCTTCAGCCCCACTCTGCAATCCTCGCCGGAAACGACAGCGTCGTCTCACTACAGAGCCAGCAGCGCGTGAGCTGTACCAGACAGAACTGTGTAGCAAAGTTTATAGTCAATTAGCTTAGTGCCGCTGCTTCGCAGACTCTATGGTCTGCACAGATTTCTTTTTCTTTAATTGAAATTTTATGCTGTTAACAAATTGCAATACCTTCTAGACTTTTCACGCTAATTAAGGCCATAGATGCACGATCTTTGCGGAATGCACTTCCCGTCGTAAAGCGATTCTGGTAGTTGGAGTCCATGGTTTTTGTTAATCATATCTTTCGCGTTCTTGTGGTGATATTTCCACAGAAACTCACATCCCCTAATACATATTCCTTTGTATCTAAAAGTTTCCATAGATTCAACTTTAAAAAAATTTTATTGCAACTAAATATTTTCTCGAAAATTTTCATCCACTACTTCACCCCCTTGGGGCTCAATTTCCAAAATGACTGAAACACGTATTTTGTTTATTTTTGCCTGAGAAGTCAAATTCAAATTTTCATAGCTTCAACTTTAAAAAAGCTTTTATAATGATATAGGCAATGTTCTGACTGATTGATCATCGCCCAGCCCATACCGCTGAGGACAGAAACTGGAATTTGGGGAGGGTATTGATTTTATAATGCAAGCGTTATTTAGGGAGGAATTTTTAGAAATTCCACCATTAAGGCGGTGGAATAACTGATGAAAAGTTTTTTGAAAATATGTCACTATTAAGACAATTTGGATACTAGAACTACGAAAATTTTTGTTTGGTTTCTTGATCAGAAATGAAAAACAATAAATGTTTCAGCATTTTAGGAAATTTAACGCCTATGGGGGTTGTGGCGAAATAAATAAAGAAAATTAGATCTATTGATTTTTTGAAAAGAGAAAAAATTATGGATATGGAACTTTTACTTTAGAACTTTTGAAACTTTTTTTTTTTTTTTTTTTTTTTTACGCATTGTATTGAATGCGCGGACAAATTCAGTGCTGCGTGAAATTTGCCTGCAATATAATTTAAAATTCCGATTGATTACATTTTTGAATTCTACGTCATTGTTGATTTAATCAGAGTTCTCACCTTAGGATTAGTCCTTCTGCCACAATATTAATTCATTAGTCGCCATCGATGTTCTTATCTTTGTTGACCGTGTGTATCTTCGTAAGTCGGCATCGGTTTACTTCACGAAGACGGTGGAAACCAAGGAATACAATGCTACGTCGCTTTAAATAATTCTCGTAAAACTTAGATGCTTCTCACTATTTTTATTCACAAGACAATAAGACTTGCTCTGCTCGTCGCACAAACCATAAATACTAACAAATGGCTGCCTTTCCGCACACACCAAAAATTACGTCCATCTCCTACAAGGTAACAATTGAAAGTGTATCTGAGTTCCTTCTTTGAGTATGAAACAAAAGAGAATCCAATATGAACATTACAGAGATTATATTCTACATTCCTCTCAATTTAATCTTTGGCGCAGACTTTAAGGTACGGTATCGTATGTCTCTGCGTCGGAATGTGTCATTACAGGGTGGAACAGTGGGTGAAAATAATTTTTTTTTTTTTTTGAGAATAAATTGTTATTCAAGAACAGTTGAAGTATTTTCAAAGTGGCATCTATGAAAACTGGTAATTGACTTCTCAGTTATAAATAAAAGAAAAGTGTTTCAGCGTTTTTGGAAATCCCACTTCTAAGGGGATGAAGTAGAGCAGGACTGATTCACTGAATCATCATCACCCACCTTAAACCACTAAGGACAGAAACTTGAAATTTGGGGAAGGCATACTGTACGCATCGTTTAGTAAGGGCTTGTTCCAAATCCCTTCCCTAAGGGGATGAAGTAGGGTATGAAGAGTATTTGGAAAAGAAAAGGCGCTGTTAAGGCAATTTTGAAGTTAGAACTTCAAAATTCGGTATCTGATTTCTCGGTCAGAAATAAACGCGACTTAACACCAGTTTGGGGTTTTTGGAAGTTCAACAGCTGCAGGGATAAAATACTGATCTAAAGTTTCTTTAAGAAAATAAATCATTATTAAAGCATTACTAAAGCACTTTTAAAGCTATATCTATAATTATGTATTTGACCGCTTGGTTGGAAATAAATAAATACATGTTTAAGTATTTTTGGAAATTCAACCCATAACGGGAGTCAATAGTGAGTGAAAATTTAAAGTTAAACCTAATAAAATTTGCACTTGGCTTCTCGGTTAGAAATAAAGAAAATACTTTTTCAACATTTTTGGAAATTCAACTGCTATGGGGATGAAGTAATGGATGACAATTTTTGTGGAAATATTTCATTGTGCTAGCATTTTTGAAGCTAAATTATAAAAATTTGTATTTGGCTTCCCTTTAAGATATAAAAAATACGTGTTCCACAGTTTTGGAAATGTTTTACGAAAATATCTAATAGCGAAAACATTTTTAGAGCTACATCTTTGAAAATTAGTATTTGATATCTCAGTTGGAAATAAAAAAAATATGTTTCACTGTTTTGGAAACTCAATCCTAGCGGAGTGAAATAGGGGATGAAAAGCTTTTTGAAAATATGTCTTTATTAAGGCAATTATGAAGCTAGAATTACGAAAATAAATATTTGTTTTCTTAGTGAGAAAAAGGAAAAAAATGCAGGCTTGAGCATAACCTTATATCGGCCATGTTGGGCTGTTGTTTTAAGGAAATTGCGACTGTTTTGGCAATAAAATTTCAAATAAAACAAATCTGTGTCAGTCATCTTTTGTCCCACGACGCATTTCAAGAGTTTATACTCTCATCTTCAGGTGGAAACAGCGATATCTTGTTACATGTGTACCACGACGCATTTCAAGAGTTTATACTCTCATCTTCAGGTGGAAACAGCGATATCTTGATACATGTGTACCTGCTGGATGCAGCTGGTTGTTTTGGTTTCATTTTGATACAAAAAGTATAACAGGCACTTGTTATCGTCATATGACGCTAAAATCATAATTTGAAATGATGATGGAGTTACTTACAATCTGTTTCGGTGTACAGAACTCTGCAGTTTGTCATAAATGAACATCTTCGACCTGATTTTTCATACAGAAACACGAACCACTAATATAAACACATCAGAGAATGTAGTGATTAAAAGTGTGGTACTATACCTCAGAGACCATTCGTAGCTAGTTTAAACTGAGGATCACAGATACATATAGCAATTGTGAAATTGTTCCTTTCTTTACATCTTGTTAAAAGCATTACATTGCGCGCGCGCGCGCGCGCGCGCGCGCGCGCGCGCGCGCGCGCGTGTGTGTGTGTGTGTGTGTGTGTGTGTGTGTGTGTGTGTGTGTGTGCAAATTTCCAGGCTTAGAAGGAACCTACTGTTTCTCTACAGAGCTTTAGAATTTTTTAAATTTATTTAAAACTGACTCAGGCAGAAAGAGTTATAAAGTATACCTGCAAACCTCTTATATAAGCTCATTGACACTGACTCAGCTTTCACATTTAGTGTGTTCTGCTCATGTTTGCATTATTACCTCAAAATTTTGTTTGCTTTTTGAGACAATAATTCAGGCATTCAACAGCTTGCACAAGAACATTCAGTTCGCTTGTGAATATGAACGTCAGAACTCAGTAAACTTTCTGGACCTCATCACCACTAGAACAAACAATGTACAAGCGCTAAGTATTTACAGAAACCCACAATTACAAATGTAAATATCCATGCTTCTTCATGCCACCCACCCACACACAAATTAGCAGCATACAGATTCATGTTGCACAAAGGACACACAACGCTATTAAGTAAGGAAACGCTGCAAAATGAAATTGTTGTCATCAAACAGATAACAGCCGCAAATGGTTTCCATCTTACACTCATAGAGAAATACCTTAGTAAATTAAGAAAGCAGAAGACAGAAACATAAATAAGAACAACAAACAGTTATCAGACAGTATGCGTTCCCTACTTTGGTACTGTTTCACAAAAAATTGCTAATGTGTTGAGATCATACAGAGTAAGAGTTGCTTTCTCCACATATAACAAGTTAGGAAATAGACTGCCAGAAGAAGATAAATTCTCCAACTCAGGTGTATACAAGATAAAATGCAATCAGTTCTCTGTACAATAGGTACAGAGTAGGTCAGACCAGCCAAAGCTTTTGAACTAGATTCAAAGAACACATTGATTCACTTATATACAACACACCCCATAAATCTGCCATAGCTACACACACTCAGAGCACAAGACATTCCTTTGATAACATAGAGGACAATCTCATAATACTTCTCAAGCTTCTCAACTTCTATGATGAGCTGGAAATTTTTATTCACAACAGAAAACATGGACAGAACACACTACATGAAAAAGCTGAGGCAGCGGCAATGAGTTTCATAAGTCAGTTGCAAATAAATTTTAAATAATCCCAAAGCTCTATAGTGGATGAAAAATTTTATGAAATTATTTCATTATGAAGGCTTTTTCAAAGATAAATCTATTAAAATTGAATTTGCCTTCTCAGAAATAAAAAATGCATATTTCTCTGACTTTGGAAAGTCAACATCTATGGTGGTGAAATACGGAATGAAAGTGCTCATAGAGATACTTCATTATGGAAGGATATTTGAAGTTACATCAGAAATATTTCATTATTAAAGGATTTTTGAAGTTATACCTATGAAAATTTGTATTTTCCTTATCTGTTAGATATAACAGTCGCTAAGCGTGTGAAAGATGGGATGAAAAGTTTCAAGAAAATATTTTGTTATATTAAAAATTTTTTAAAGCTAAATCAATAAAAACTGGTATTTCCTTCTCGGTTGGATATACAGGAATATGGCCTAGGGGTTGAAAGTTTCAATGCAAAAATCACCACAAGAACACAAAAGGCATGATTAACAAAAACCTTGGACTCCAGCTACGAGAATTGCAGTGGGCGCTAAGGTAGCATGTGTAGGAAAGGAAATGTCCTGACTGACTGCCCCATCATCGCCCGTCCTAAGCTAGAACTACGAAAACTGTTGTTTGGCTTCTTGATCAGAACTTAAAAAACTCGTATTTCACCATTTTTGGAAATTCAATCCCTAAGCGGTTGAACAAATGGGTGAAAGCTTTTCTTCTTAAATAAATCATCGTTAACGAACTACTGAAGCATTTTTAATGTTGCTTCTATGAAAATTGGTATTTGACTTCTCGGTTGGGAATAAAAAATATGGGTTTCAGTGTTTTTGGAAATTCATTGCCCTAGGATGTGAAATAGAGGATGAAAAAACTCTTCCTCCGAACAGGTCTCGGAAGACCACAATGGTACTGACCGGGCGCCGTGTCATCCTCAGCCTACAGGCGTCACTGGATGCGGATATGAGGGGCATGTGGTCAGCACACCGGTCTTCCGGACGTATGTCAGTTTTCGTGACCGGAGCCGCTACTTATCAGTCAAGTAGCTCCTCAGTTCGCCTCAGAAGGGCTGAGAGCATCCCGTTTTCCAACAGCGCTTGGCAGACCGGACGGTGAGCCATCCAAGTTCTACAAATGGCCGACAGCGCTTAGCTTCGGTGATCTGACGGGAACCTGGGTTATCACGGCGGCAAGGCCGTTGGCATAGAGAATGAAAGGTTTTACGAAAATATTTCATTATGAAAGCATTTTTAAAGCTAAATCTATGAAAATTTGTATTTGACTCCTCAGTTTAAAATAAAAGCACGAGTTTCAGTGTTTTTCGAAATTCAATCCCTGAAGCGATGAAGTAGAGTCTGGAAATTTGGAGAGGGTGTTGTTTTATACTGTAGGCATCGTTTAAGAATGGAGTATTCGGAACTGCACCCTTAAAGAGGTGAAATAGGGGAAACTGGTGCTTGTTTTGACAGTTTCCATAGTGTGTAGATTTACACGTGAGCAACGGGTGTAACAACAAAAAAATTCGATTAAAGAGATACAAAAAGAGAAAAGAAAAATTGTGCAGCCATACAGTCTACGTGAGCAAACCAGCGGGCTCTAAGGTAGCACTTATCCCCTATTTCACCGCTTGAAGGGCGGAATTTCGAAAAATTCCTTCTTAGACCGGCCGGTGTGGCCGCGCGGTTCTAGGCGCTTCAGTCTGGAACGGCGCGACCGCTACCGTCGCAAGTTCGAATCTTGCCTCGGGCATGGATGTGTGTGATGTTGTTAGGTTAGTTCTAAGTTCTAGGGGACTGATGACCTCAGATGTTAAGTGCCATAGTGCTCAAAGTCATTTGAACCATTTGAACCTTCTTAAACGACACCTGCAGTATAAGATGAGCACCCCCTCCAAATTTCAACTTCCTGTCCTTAGCGGTTTGGTTTGACGGTCAGGTAACTGCATTTTTAGAGAGAGAGAGAGAGAGTCGACAGTATCATGACAGTCCTGTGAACATGGATTGTTACAAAGTTAAATAGTTCATCTTATTCAAATTATAATAAAGTGATCTAATATTTTGTGTGCGTTGTAGTGTCCACTCGACCTCCTTCAGAAGTAAATCTAGGAACCCACCACAGTGGCAACGAATGTATTTTCATCCAGCAAAACAGATGTCAGCCACCCAACTATTCTTTGTGTATACTGATACTTACTGTGTACAGTGTAAAGTGTTTCACCATGTTTGAGCCACTGCGGGCAATATTTCTAAACGAAACTCTTCCGCTTCAGGCACAGCAGACTGAAGAACTGCAGCTCAGCATCCAGGAGATGACCACGTTACGACAAGCAGCGCCACAGCCAACTGTTGCATGCAGGTTTCGTCAATTTAATAGTAACGAAGAGGATTGCTCTGAATATCACGCACAACTGGAAGCCCACTTCATGGCCTACAACATTACAGGTATGGAGCGATTCTAAAATTGCCAGACCCCGACCTGAGATCGATTTTTGTCTATTGTCGAGTCTCAAAATATTGCGGTCACAGCTGAAGTTGTTCTTGTTGTTTCGTCTGTTTCTCTTGTTAACAGTGCACAAGACACAGCGCTCAGGTTCACAGTAAACATCAAGGTAAAAACTTCCAGTCTTGTTGTGCTCGAGGTGTACTACAGAAAAGGGCGATGAAGGCTGGTCCTCAGTGCCGCTCCAGACATGACAGAAGAGCTTGTTCTTGCCGTGACGCAAAGTGTTTCCAATATGGTAGGCAAGGTCACATACAGTTAGTAAGTTTACAAGGCAGCCAGGGCGAGTACAGATCTGATACACGACTTCACCAAAGCTTTCAGGAAGTGCATGTCGTGTCGGCAATGCCCTCAGAGCTGGCGCAAGAGAACGCTCGCATTCCCGTATCGCAGAAATCTTTTGCTGCAGTGCACGGACAGACAATTAAATGTCAGCTAGGCACAGGTGCATCCGTTTCCCTTCTCAACAAAGACACATATAAAAGGATTGGTAGCCCACTGCTCCAGAGGCCTACTTCTGCCCTATATATTAGACACGAAATACCAGTACATGGGCCAGCCGGTGTGGCCGAGCGGTTCTAGGCGCTTCAGTCCGGAACCGCGCGACCGCTACGGTCGCAGGTTCGAATCCTGCCTCGGGCATGGATGTGTGTGATGTCCTTAGGTTAGTTAGGTTTAAGTAGTTCTAAGTTCTAGGGGACTCAGATGTTAAGTCCCATAGTGCTGAGAGCCAGTACCTGGCGTGTGCAGTTTGCCAGCAACTTTCCATGATTACAGAATGAGATTTTCACTCATCAGCGAAGTGGGCGCTGATATGAAGCTTCCTGACAGATTAAAATTGTGTGCCGAACCGAGACTCGAAATAGGGACCTTTGCCTTTCGCGGGCAAGTGCTCTACCATCTGAGCCACCCAAGCGCGTATCACGCTCCGATCTCAACAGCTCTGCTTCTGGCAGTACCTCATCTCCTACCTTCCAAACTTTACAGAAGCTCGCAGGAGAGCTTGGGTAGCTCAGATGGTAGAGCACTTGCCCACGAAAGTCAAAGGGCCCGAGTTCGAGTCTCGGTCCGGCACACAGTTTTAATCTGCCAGGAAGTTTCAACTTTTCATGACATTACAAAATGGGTTCCATTTTCTGTATTCAGTTCTAGGAACAATGTAAACGTTTTTGTTGTATACTTTTTTTATTTTTTTAACCTGTGCATACGTGACAACGTGTTACAAATCAATGTTTCAGTGCCTCACACTAATGTTTCTGACTTGTGTAATAACTACAATGAACTGTCTGAACATGGTTTAGAAAGAGCTATAATTCTGAGGCGCACATTACAATTAAAGACACTGCGCAACCACGATTTTTTCGTGAAAATCCTGCCCTCCATTCAGCGTGTTAGCAAGGTGCTCAGGAACTGCAACGATGACAAGACAATAGGGCGATAAAACCCGTTTCTGCGTGTCAGTGGGCATCCCCCCTGCTCATTCTCAAAAAGCCATCGGGGGTTTGCGTCAGTGGCTGATTTTAAAGCCACAGTAAACCGAAAAACTGTCATGGATCCACTTCCTCTCGTACGACTGGAGAAACTGATGAACAGACTGGAACCATGATTGATTTGCGTGAGGCAAACTTACAGTTACCGCTGGACGAGTAATCCGAGCAAAATTTTTTGATCAACGCTCACCTGGAATTGTTCCAGTTTCAAAGACCACCATTTGGAAGCGCTTCGGCTCCTGGTACTTGTCAATGGGTCTTGGAACAGTTAACAGCAAAAGTCCCTTCATGTACAAACTATTTGGACGATACTGCTGTCATGTCAGACACCCGCTGAACATTTGGCAAATTTAGATTGCTTGTTTCAAGTTCTTTCTGCAGCTGTCTTAAAGAGTAACAACGAAAAGTGATCTTCCTTCCACGAAGAACTTGAGTATTTAGGATATGTCGTAAATGCACGGGGTATTCATCCTGCTATCTACACTTTGCAATTAATGATCTGCTGTTGCTCTGTAATATCAAGGAGCGTCAAGCTGCTTTCATTGTAGAAGTTACGCAATAGCTGCTCCGTTGTACCACCAGCGCCAGAAAGGTGTTCTCTTTGTCTGGTCCTAACGCATTTCAGTAATTAAATGACACATTGTTAAGCTACCATTTTCTGATTCGATCTAGCTAAGCCTGTTGTGTCAGCTGTGGATGCATTTTCTTATGGGATTGGAGCAGTGCTCTCCCACACAATTAGTTCATCTGATGGCCCACTGCTTTTGCCTAAAAAACTCTCATCAAAGCGCAGTACAATTACAGTCAACTTGAAGAAGAGGCTCTCATCATTACCTATGGTGTTACAAAGGTCCACCAGTATTTGTGCAGTCAGAAGATCTGTTGCTGATGGATCATCGGTCTTTGATGTCCTTGTTCAATCCTGCCAAGTCTGCCCAAGAAGGACAGCACGAAAATTGCGACGTTGGATTCTGATATTGTCTAATTATCAATGGAAGCTGTTGTACAGACACCGGCATAATATTCGAATGCTGATTTGTCTTGGTTACCGGTCGGTACCAACATGGCTTTTGGTTCGTTTGAGGGATCATGTTATCAGATTTAAACTAAGGATTTTGGAATTCTTTAAAATTTTCCTCTCGAGTTTCGGTGTACTGCGGCAGCATCTGCTTCCGACCGAGATCTTCGGGCAATTTTGCCGTAAGTCCGCCGCGGGTGGCCACATCATTTGAAAGACATTGGTTCAAATGGCTCTGAGCACTATGGGACTTAACTGCTGTGGTCATCAGTCCCCTAGAACTTAGAACTACTTAAACCTAACTAACATAAGGACAACACACACATCCATGTCCGAGGCAGGATTCGAACCTGCGACCGTAGCGGTCGCGTGGCTCCAGACTGTAGCGCCTAGAACCGCTCGGCCACTCCTGCCGGCTGAAAGACATTCCCCACCCAGTGATACGTTGCTATTTTTCGCGTTGTCACATGCTATCCACAAGGCTAGATGTTCTGCTGTTGCATACAGAGAATAATGATGCATGAGATGTGATTCCTCACTCTCTCCAGCAGCCAAGTTTTGTCTCCAGAATAAATTTCCTTTTGTTGTCCCCATAACACTCACCACTATTGTCATTTTTCGTCTCGAAGTTCTTCCCGACGCCCTTGTCTCGGACAGTCGATCACAATTTACGTCAGCCAATTTTCAACAGTTTTGTGCCAACAATGGCATACACCTTGGAACTACTGCAAATTTTACCTCCAGTCTATCGGTGAAGTTGAATAATTTGTTCGAACGTTCAGAAATCACATACAGAAAATCCGTTCCTCCCACACACAGGAGCAAGTTTTAAAGATGTTTCTTGCCTCCTACTGCTCCTTTCCCCATGACGGAAAGTCGCCAGCATAACTATTACACGATCATCGTCACCACACCCTGTTGCATCTCCTGCGGCCGCCGTAAAAATAATTCGTCCCGCTAGATCAGACACAGGATGAAATCTTCTTTCAAGTATTTGGCAAGAAACCGCTTTGAGATCATGGTGTCGTTACAAATCGGGACGTTCATTTCTCATCGTTCAAGATTCCGTTGGGCTACAACGGCGCCGCCAGAACTAGCTGCAGCGCTCTTATGTCTGTGATTCTGCCACGGAAATTCTGGCCACAGAACCAACGTACCACTGGAATGAGAAACAGCAGTCATCTCCGCCTCTCCACCTGTCGCGGCTGGCTCTGCCTCCACAGGCGCCGCCACCGCTGATGTAGCCAACATCGGCACCTATCCTGCAGCCTGAGCCCGTCTCCGTGTAGCTGTTGCCCCTGCACAGCCATCGCGCCGGAGAAGGAGTTTCACTTGCTGCCAAGCCGACCAAAGCATCTGCGTCGCTGAATGCGGGCATGCACCCTGTGGCCGGTTTTTTGGTCGGTGTTCCCAATCACACGCAAGGTGGATACTGGGGTACTGGGGTGCGGACAGGGAGCTACTTGTAGGCTGTCGCTCCGCTCCCTGTTCCCTCATCTATACTACTGGCCATTAAAAGTACTATACCACAAAGATGACGTGCTACAGACGCGAAATTTAACCGACGGGAGGAAGATGCTGTGATATGCAAATGATTATCTTTTCAGAGCATTCACACAAGGTTGGCTACGGTGCCGACACCTACAACGTGCTGACATTGAAACCTTCCCGTCTCCTCTATACCTCTTGTGTTATTGATAACTTTGCCTTTTACAACAAACTATGTTACCTTTTCTTAGGATTTCTATCTCTTGCTTAATAATAACGAATGAAATCTTCCCTTTGAAATTTATTCTGTTTTTCTATCTTCGCATACAAATTTAATTGCTGCTTATTAAAAGTGATTTTCTGACACATAGAATGTGTCCTCGTCGTGGCCCTCAGTCGTTACCTGCAATAACCCAAAACTGTTCCTTACCTTTTTTATTGTTACTGGATCGCCATCTGACTGGTACATCGAACTGCGACATGAATATACTTACTCTGTTTTACTATACTCTATTAGCTGCTGGTGGGCTTTCATAATAAGTGGCTGTATTTATTACCAAAGCTGACGTGATTCTTTAATAGCAAAGCTGACGTTATTCTATTGACTGAAATTACATAATTCATAGTTAAACTTTTTCTTGACAACAATAAAATTTTGCAAAGCTTTACGTTGATGGTTTTTGGGATGGATTATAATTAGAAATGCAATATTGCTGGCAAAAGTTAATTATATTCTGAATGAAATGATTTTACAAACGTTCAAATGGGACTTACTTTTTACAATAATCTTACAAATAGCAATGCGCAAACATTCCTTCAGTAATCTTGAGTTTCTCAAAAAATTAATTCAATAATGTTAGTTCTTCTTATTATAATAGTTAGCTGATGTCTCTGTACATCCGTTTATAATCTCTTGTAAATCATAGCTACTGGCTGGCAGGCACACCGCTCCTCTCAACCTCTCGCTTCAGACCTGCTACCGCTTCACTTCTCGCTTACTACTGACTTCCTACGAACGCAAAGTGCGGTCTCTCCTGCCAACAAAGCTTCCTGTTGCAGACAATCCCTGCTACCATTACAAAACGTGTCAATGCGCGGTCTTTCCCGCTCTTTACTTAAAATGTATCCATACGCGGTCTCTCCCGCCCTTTTTAAAAATATATCAATTTGCGGTCTCTCTTGTCAACAATACTTTGGCGCAGACATTCCCTGCTACCACAATTATTTCCAACATTACAAATATTAATTATGCCTACTTAATCCTATTAATAAAATATAAACATCTTTCATAAATTGTGGTTTGACAATAGACAATAGAAATATACACGTCTTACAAATTGAGGAAAGTTTCCAACCGATTTCTCATACACAAACAGCAACTGACTGGCGTTGCCTGGTGAAACGTTGTTGTGATGCCTCATGTAAGGAGGAGAAATGCGTACCATCACGTTTCCGACTTTGATAAAGGTCGGATTGTAGCCTATCGCGATTGTGGTTCATCATATCGCGACATTGCTGCTAGCGTTGGTCGAGATCCAATGATTGTTAGCAGAATAAGGAATCGGTGGGTTCAGAAGGGTAATACGGAACGCCGTGCTGGATCCCAACGGCCTCGTATCACTAGCATGGCTGTAACAGGTCGTGCAGCCACGTCTCGATCCCCGAGTCAACAGATGGGGACGTTTGCAAGACAACAACCGTCTGCACGAACAGTTCGACGACGTTTGAAGCAGCAAGGACTATCAGCTCGGAGACCATGGCTGCGGTTACCCTTGACGCTGCATCACAGACAGGAGCGCCTGCGATGGTGTACTCAACGACGAACCTGGGTGTACGAATGGCAGAACGTCATTTTTTCGGATGAATCCAGGTTCTGTTTACAGCATCATGATGGTCGCATCCGTGTTTGACGACATCGCGGTGAACGCACATTGGAAGCGTGCATTCGTCATGGCCATACTGGCGTATCACCCGGCGTGATGGTATGGGGTGCCATTGATTATACGTCTCGGTCACATCTTGTTCGCATTGACGGTACTTTGAACAATGGACGCTACATTTCAGATGTGTTACGACCCGTGGCTCTACCCTTCATTCGATCCCTGCGAAACCCTACATTTCAGCAGGATAATGCACGACCGCAGGTTGCAGGTCCTGTACGGGCCTTTCTGGACACAGAAAATGTTCGACTGCTGCCCTGGCCAGCACATTCTCCATATCTCTCACCAATTGAAAACGTCTGGTCAATGGTGGCGGAGCAACTGGCTTGTCACAATAAGCCAGTCACTACTCGTGATGAACTGTGGTATCGTGTTGAAGCTGCATGGCCATCCAAGCTCTGTTTGACTCAATGCCCGTTATTATGGCTAGAGGTGGTTGTTCTGGGTACTAATTTCTCAGGATCTATGCACCCAAATTGCGTGAAAATGTAATTACATGTCAGTTCTAGTATAATATATTCGTCCAATGAATACCCGTTTATCATCTGCATTTCTTCTTGGTGTAGCAATTTTAATGGCCAATAGTGTATATCCCCAACGTTGTCGCCGTAACTCAGCACTACATAACGATAGTGCAGAGGTTTAGGGGAGGGGAGGGGGGGCAGGGCGGAATGTAGTGTCGTCCGAAGAAGAAAGTACCATGAAAATAGTTGGTATCTCACGACGAAGCTACCGGACGCAGCGACGAATGAGAGACTTTGGCGTAGACACGCCCTCAAGAGTTTCCATACGTCACTGCTGCTGACGCCTTACGTCAGTCACCATGAATGGAAACTTGCCGTAGTCATTGTTGGACACCTAATGCTAAGTTCAACAATACTGAAAACACAAGTCGAAAATAAAAGAAATATTTTCATATACTTATAAGCAACGAAAGCTGCAAAAAATATGCATTAACACAACCCTATTCCAACTCATACCTCTAAAACTATTCGTCTCACTTAAAATGTGCACAAGACCTTTTTTATGTAGAATTTTACGAGGAATATATTTTGTAGTTACATTTCTCATCTAAAAATGAACCATTTTGTGCCAAAACTTAAAAAAAATATGGAAGGAATTGACTGTTGGTGGGAGGAAAATTGGGGTAAGCGTCCTCCCTATCGGGAAGGGGGGGGGGCACTTCTTTGTTTCTTTTCTGCATCTCATACGCTTGTTTTTCCGGCCGATCAATACCAGGACCTGTTGCACCTTCTAAGTGTTCTGCCAATGAATCACAGTCACTGGTTTTCTCTACCCACAACATTATCTATGTGATCGTTCCAATTTAGGTTATTTGATATTGTAATCCCTAACTATTTAGTTGAATTTACAGCCTTCACATTTGTGTGACTTATAGCGTAATCGAAATTTAGTGGATTTCTTTTTGTACTCGTGTGAATAACTTCACACTTTTCTTTGTTCAGGGTCAATTGCCACTTTTCGCTCCATCAGATATCTTATCTAAATCATTTTGCAATTCATTTTGATCGTCTGATGACTTTACAAGACGGTAAATGACAGCATCATCTGCAAACAATCTAAGATGGCTACTAAGATTGTCTCCTATATCGTTAATATAGATCAGGAACAATAGAGGGCCTATAACACTTCCTCGGGGAACACTGGATATTACTTCTGTTTTACTCGATGACTTTCCGTCTATTACTACGAACTGCGATCTTTCTGACAGGAAATCACGAATCCAGTCGCACAACTGAGGCGATATTCCATAAGCACGCAGTTTGATTAGAGGACGCTTGTAAGCAACGGTGTCGAAAGCCTTCTGGAAATTTAAAAATGTGGAATTAATTTGACATCCCCTGTCGATAGGGTTCGTTACTTCATGAGTATAAAGAGTTGTGTTTCACAATAACGATATTTTCTGAATCCGTGCTGACTATGTGTCAATAAATCGGTTTCTTCGAGGTACTTCATAATGTTCGAATACAGTATATATTCCAAAACCCTACTGCAAATCGACGTTAGTGATATGCGCCTGTAATTCAACGGATTACTCCTAATTTCCTTTTTGAGTATTGATGTGACATGAGCAATTTTCCAGTCTTTAAGTACGGATATTTCTGCGAGCGAGCGGTTGTATACAGTTGCTAAATATGGAGCTACTGTATCAGCGTACTCTGAAAGGAACCTGACTGGTATACAGTCTGGACCAGAAGCCTTGCCTTTATTAATTTAAGCTGCTTTGCAACACCGAGGATATCTACTTCTATGTTTCTCATCTTGGCAGTTGTTTTTGATTGGAATTCAGGAATATTTACTTCGTCTTCTTTGGTGAAGGAGTTTCGGTAAACAGTGTTTAATAACTCTGCTTTAGTAGCACTGTCATCTGTGACTTCACCTTTGTTATCACGCAGTGAAGATACTGATTGCGTCTTGCCACTAGTGTGCTCTATGTATGAGCAGAATCTCTTTGGGTTTTCTGCCAGATTTCGAGACAGTTTCGTTACGGAAATTATTAAAAGGATCTCGCACTGACGTAAGCGCTATATTTCGAACTTCTGTGAAACTTTGCCAGTCTTAGGGATTTTGCGTTCTTTTAAATTTGGTATACTTCTTTCACTGCTTCTGCAACAGCCATCTGACCCGTTTAGTGTACCAGGGGGATAAGTACCATCACTTACTAATTTATGTGGTATGTATCTCTCAATTGCTGTCGATACTATCTCTCTGAAATCATTCTACAACTTTTCTACGCTTACATGATCAGATCGGAAGGAGTGAAGACTGTCTCTTAAAACGGCGTTAAGAGCATTTTTATCAGCTTTTTTAAAATAGATATACTTTGCGTTTATTTTTGATGGTTGTAGGTATTACGGCATTCAGCCTTATATCTTCTGAGTCGGGGGGTCGGTAAAACGATCCAATTAATAGTTTAGTCCGATTGTCACGTATAACCTCTACCCATACTATTTCGCAGGAAACATCTACTTCAATTTCGCTACAAGGCAAACTACTTATGACAGAAATAAATACTCCACCACCAACTGTATTTAATCTATCCTTTCTCAACATTGTTAGATCGTTTGAAAAAATTTCGGCTGAACTTATTTCCGGCTTTAGCCAGCTTTTTGTACCTATAACTATTTGAGCTTCAGTGCTTTCTATTAAGGCCTGGAGCTCAGGTTCTTCTCCAACACAGCTACGACAATTTACAACTACAATACCAATCGTTTCTACAACTACCTTACTGTGTTTTACCTGTCCCCTTTTAGACGGACGCCCTTTCTGTGGTTCCCTGAGACCCTCTAACCTAAAAAACCGCCCAGGCCCTTCCAAATAGCTCCCGCTACCCGTGTAGCCACTTCCTGTGTGTAGTGGACTCCTGACCTATTAAGCGGAACCTGGAGACCCACCACCCAATGGCGCAAGTCAAGGAATCTGCAGCCTACACGGTCACAGAACCGCCTGAGCCTCTGATTCAGACCCTCCAATCAGCTCTGCACCAAAGGACCACAGTTCGTTCGATGATACTGCAGATCGTGAGCTCTGCCTTAATCTCGCAAGCGAGACTGGCTGTCTTTACCATTTCCGCTAGCTGCCCGAAACCAGAGAGAGTCTCCTCCGATCCAAAGCAACACACGTCATTGGTACCGACATGAGCCACCACCTGCAGTTGACTGTACCCTGTACTCTTCATGGCATCCGGAAGCGGCCTTTGCAAATCCGGAATGACTCTCCCCAGTGTGCACACGGAGCGCACACTGGCTTCCTTCCCCTCTTTGGAAGCCATGTTTCTAAGGGGCCCCGTTACGCGGCGAACATTGGAGCTCCCAACGACCAGCAAACCCACCCTCTGTGAAATGCCCAGACCTTGCGGACCGAGAAGCTTCTTCTGGAAAGGGGTGGACGACAGCATCCGGCTCAGAAACATCGTCAGCCACAGATAACGGGTTGGGTTGTTTTGGGGTGAGGAGACCAAACAGCGAGGTCATCGGTCTAATCGGATTAGGGCAGTAAGTCGGCCGTGCCCTTTCAAAGGAACCATCCCGGCATTTGCCTATAGCGATTTAGGGAAATCGCGGAAAACCTACATCAGGATGGTCGGACGCGGGATTGAACCGTCGTCCTCCCGAACGCGAGCGCAGATAACGCCCAAAACCTGTTCGTCAAACGAACCGGGTAGGCCCTACGATCGGCCCCTCGGAAAGTTTTCCGCTGCCTGCCACACTTTAGAAAGATCTCTCACCCGACGACGGGTGAGGGGTCAACCTCAGTGCAGGCAGTACCCGGGGCGGCCACAACAGTGGACCATGTCCCTTACATCCCCGCGTCCGACCCCCCACAATGATGCCCCTTGGGAGCAGCCTGAAGCTGTGTGACGGAAGCCAACGCATCCTGGAACTTTGAGCGAAGGGTCGCCAACTCATCTCGCATTTGTACACAGCAATTACAGTTCCTATCATTACTGCAGTCGCTACTGTTTGACGCTCGCGAAAATATGTTAAAATCGAACGGTGTACTCGGCTTATTAACAGCAAGAATCCGAAGTGCTCTCTCTAAGGGTCTAACGAGACTGAGCTACACTAAACAAAACAAAATCAAATATGCTACGAGGGTCGATAACAACGGCGGTACTGTACGCTACTACTTTATTAAAATAAAAGCTTGTGCCTAGTAAGCACTCGAACAAGCAAAAAATTACAAAAATAATCTAGTAACTACACAGGTATCTGCAAATACGTCCCTCCTGTTGGAAGCTCTTAAAAATATATAACAAACGAACAGTGTACTCGACTTATTAGCAGCAGGAACACGAGGTGCTCTGTCTCAGGCGGTCTATCACTTTATTTATTTATTTGTCATTATTTAAGTTCTTGCTTAGTGTAAATAATTTGAATAGTATGTTGATGATGATTAAGCTTTGCATCAACATTTGTATACTATTGTATTCGTTGTATCTCAGCATAGCAAAGAAGATGAGCACACACACACACACACACACACACACACACACACACACACACACACACACACATATATATATATATATATATATATATATATATATATATATATATATATTTCGGCTAGAATAATCTAGCCTTCTTCAGAAGTGTAAAATTACTATAACATGCCAGAGTAAGGCACAGTCTACATTAAAAATTAAAACCTATAGCACCATGGTACCATGTCGAATTAAAACTACTTAACTGAAGTCCAGCCCTGGCATGACTTCACCATGGGGTCGGTTGGTAGCGCCAATCCATGTTTATTGAAGCTTATATATACACTCCTGGAAATTGAAATAAGAACACCGTGAATTCATTGTCCCAGGAAGGGGAAACTTTATTGACACATTTCTGGGGTCAGATACATCACATGATCACACTGACAGAACCTCAGGCACATAGACACAGGCAACAGAGCATGCACAATGTCGGCACTAGTACAGTGTATATCCACCTTTCGCAGCAATGCAGGCTGCTATTCTCCCATGGAGACGATCGTAGAGATGCTGGATGTAGTCCTGTGGAACGGCTTGCCATGCCATTTCCACCTGGCGCCTCAGTTGGACCAGCGTTCGTGCTGGACGTGCAGACCGCGTGAGACGATGCTTCATCCAGTCCCAAACATGCTCAATGGGGGACAGATCCGGAGATCTTGCTGGCCAGGGTAGTTGACTTACACCTTCTAGAGCACGTTGGGTGGCACGGGATACATGCGGACGTGCATTGTCCTGTTGGAACAGCAAGTTCCCTTGCCGGTCTAGGAATGGTAGAACGATGGGTTCGATGACGGTTTGGATGTACCGTGCACTATTCAGTGTCCCCTCGACGATCACCAGTGGTGTACGGCCAGTGCAGGAGATCGCTCCCCACACCATGATGCCGGGTGTTGGTCCTGTGTGCCTCGGCCGTATGCAGTCCTGATTGTGGCGCTCACCTGCACGGCGCCAAACACGGATACGACCATCATTGGGACCAAGGCAGAAGCGACTCTCATCGCTGAAGACGACACGTCTCCATTCGTCCCTCCATTCACGCCTGTCGCGACACCACTGGAGGCGGGCCGCACGATGTTGGGGCGTGAGCGGAAGACGGCCTAACGGTGTGCGGGACCGTAGCCCAGCTTCATGGAGACGGTTGCGAATGGTCCTCGCCGATACCCCAGGAGCAACAGTGTCCCTAATTTGCTGGGAAGTGGCGGTGCGGTCCCCTACGGCACTGCGTAGGATCCTACGGTCTTGGCGTGCATCCGTGCGTCGCTGCGGTCCGGTCCCAGGTCGACGGGCACGTGCATCTTCCGCCGAACACTGGCGACAACATCGATGTACTGTGGAGACCTCACGCCCCACGTGTTGAGCAATTCGGCGGTACGTCCACCCGGCCTCCCGCATGCCCACTATACGCCCTCGCTCAAAGTCCGTCAACTGCACATACGGTTCACGTCCACGCTGTCGCGGCATACTACCAGTGTTAAAGACTGCGATGGAGCACCGTATGCCACGGCAAACTGGCTGACACTGACGGCGGCGGTGCACAAATGCTGCGCAGCTAGCGCCATTCGACGGCCAACACCGCGGTTCCTGGTGTGTCCGCTGTGCCGTGCGTGTGATCATTGCTTGTACAGCCCTCTCGCAGTGTCCGGAGCAAGTATGGTGGGTCTGACACACCGGTGTCAATGTGTTCTTTTTTCCATTTCCAGGAGTATATATATATATATATATATATATATATATATATATATATATATATATGGACTTGCGCGAGGTACCATGCTTTCGACAGAATCGTCGTGTTTATCAGGTCTATTTCCTTGTGGATTGTTAGTTTCCGGTTCGCGTGCTGTCTGGAGAGACCTCTTATGATGTGTAGCACGTCTCTCCTGTTGTATGCGGCCATTCTAAGTGGACAAGGTTGTGTAAATATTCCAATAAGTTTATAGCTTTCTGCCATTTTGTACCAATACTCGTCTGGTTTGAGTCGTTGATTTCCCATCGGCAATAGCACTGTTTCTCTGGGGTTGGTTTGAGCGCCTGACGCTTTTTGGGATGTGTTCATGATGGTTTCCACTCGCCCGATATCTCCCTGGTCTTCAATAAAGATGCCTATGTCGTCAGCGTAGCCTGTAGATGCTATTGCTTTGTCTCCTACCAAGAATCCTCTGATGTTTGTGAGTTTCCGCAACAGCGGGTCCAGTGCTATGGTGAAGAGAGCCATCGACAACGGACAGCCTTGCCTCACGGATCTGTCCAGTTTTATCTGTTTTAATTTCCAACTATTGACTGTTATTGTCGATCTCGCAGTACCTAGTATCTTCTGCATGACTGTGATAAATTTTTGCCCAAACCCGATTCTGTTTAGCGTCTCTACGAGGTATCTGTGATCGAGCCTGTCGAAAGACGTTTTGAAGTCCCCCGAAATTATGGCACTTGTGCTTCTGGTGGTGGCTGCCTGTGGTATTATGTCCCTGTGGGTGCATGTGGCGTCAAATATATTTTTCTCTGGTACCGCACGTGTTTGCCACGGACTGATGACTTTCCTCATGGCCGATTTCAGGTTACTTGCGATGCATTTCGCTATTATTTTATAGTCGGCGTTGAGGAGCGTAATCGGACGAAACTCTTCAATGCGGCGGGCGGCTTACTTCTTAGGGATCAGAGTTATTGTCCCTTCGGTAAGCCCAGGTGGAATTTCCGCCCTATTTTCTCGTTCACCATCTCCGTGAATTGCACTCTAGTAGTTCCCAGTACGCGAGGTAGAACTCGAGCAGGATGCCATCGGCGCCCGGTGCTCTTCCTCTGGCGCTGGTCTTCATCGTTTCGTTGACGTCATCCTTGTCGACATTCCCTGTCAGCAACGCCCTGTCTGTGTCTGTCAGCACGCTCTCCGTCTGCTGCAGAATTTCAGCAGTTGCCGCGTCATCTGTCTCTTCTTGACGGAACATGTCTCGGAAATAGTCTTCAATTCTATCCTATCGCTATCGCTTGCGCCTTGTGCCGCGGTTACGCAGGGTCGGCCATGGTTGACCGGATTTGGCATGTTAATCGTAAGGGGTGGCCGGATGCCCTTCCTGCCGCCACCCCGTACCCCCCAGAACGTAATTAGTGTACCCCAGCTGTCGTGAAATAGTGTGAATGTGTTTCAAATGTCTGTGAGTCGTGTAACTGAGGCGGGACGTGGGGACCAACCCGGTATTCACCTAGTAGGATGTGAAAAACCGCCTAAAAACCACATCCAGGCTGGCCGGCACACCGGCCGTCGTCGTTAATCCGCCAGGCGGATTCGATCCGGGGCCGGCGCCCCTACCCGAGTCCAGGAAGCGGATATCCAGGCGGGTAGGAAATAGTCTTCGATGTGATGTTAATTCCGTTTTACTCGCAAGCGTCTTCCCCTGCTTGTCTCGCAGCTCACTTACGCACTTTCCTGCGGCTCTCTCCCTTTCCCTGTTAAGGTGGTGCATGGCGAGTGGCTCTTCTTCCACCTCGCCATATGTTTTGCTTCTGGTGAGGACGCCTCTCATTTGATGTTTCTTTATTTGCAGGAGTTTGGTCTTAATTCTCCGTAGTCGCGGTAAATATAGCTAGTCTTCTGCTGGTGCCGCGTGCGTCTTTCAGGCACTGCTGGTAGAACTCGGCCGTGGTTCGCCTCCAGAATGACTTTTCCGCGTTGTACCTTGTCGACGCTGCGCATTATCGGCTTCGCTCGTGGCAGCCACCACTCGGTAGTGCTGCTGTAGTGTACGCGCTGCGCCAGTCATTCTTGCCACGATTCCGCTATTTGCTTGCTCAGTGCTGCGTCCTGCAGGTGTTCCGTATTTAGCTTCCGCGTGCTTCTTGTGCCCGCGGTCTTTCCTTTCTCGAGATGCAAGCTGCATTCGTAGCTGCAGTGGTCCGAAAAGATCACAGGACAGACTTCGACGTGTGCTACATTTTCAGTTGCTGCCCTGTTGACATATATATGGTCCAGTCTGCCTTTACCATTTTCGTGGTGTGTGTGTTGGATGGAGAAAAAAAAAGTTCAAATGGCTCTGACCATTATGGGACTTAACTTCTGAGGTCATCAGTCCCCTAGAACTTAGAACTACTTAAACCTAAGTAACCTAAGGTAAGGACATCACACACAGCCATGCCCGAGGCAGAATTCGAACCTGCGACCATAGGGGTCAGGCGGTTCCAGACTGTAGCGCCTAGAACCGCTCGGCCACATCGGCCGGCCAGTCTCCTCAAATGAGGATGTTGTTATTGCTCTTTATCAGCAGTTCGGCTGTTGTGGTTGTTGTTGTTGTACTATTCAGTCCTGAGACTGGTTTGATGCAGCTCTCCATGCTACTCTATCCTGTGCAAGCTGCTTCATCTCCCAGTACGTACTGTATCCTACATCCTTCTGAATCTGCTTAGTGTATTCACCTCTTGGTCTCCCTTTACGATTTTTACCCTCCACGCTGCCCTCCAATACTAAATTGGTGATCCCTTGATGCCTCAGAATATGCCCTACCAACCGATCCCTTCTTCTGGTCAAGTTGTGCCACAAATTTCTCTTCTCTCCAATTCTATTCAATACCTCCTCATTAGTTATGTGATCTACCCATCTAATCTTCAGCATTCTTCTGTAGCACCACATTTCGAAAGCTTCTATTTTCTTCTTGACCGAACTATTTATCGTCTATGTTTCACTTCCATAGATGGCTACACTCCATACAAATACTCTCAAAAACGACTTCCTGACACTTAAATCTATACTCGATGTTAACAAATTTCTCTACATTTTATATGCTCTCTACTTCGACCATCATCAGTTGTTTTGCTCCCCAAATAGCAAAACCCCTTTACTACTTTAAGTGTCTCATTCCCTAATCTAATTGCCGGTCGCAGTGGCCGTGCGGTTCGAGGCGCTCCAGTCCGGAGCCGCGCTGCTCCTACGGTCGCAGGTTCGAATCCTGCCTCGGGCATGGGTGTGTGTGATGTCGTTAGGTTAGTTAGGTTTAAGTAGTTCTAAGTTCTAGGGGACTGATGACCACAGCAGTTGAGTCCCATAGTGCTCAGAGCCATTTGAACCAACCCTAATCTAATTCCCTTAGCATCACCCGAGTTAACTCGACTACATTCCATTATCCTCGTTTTGCTTTTGTTGGTGTTCATCTTATATCCTCCTTTCAAGACACTGTTCATTCCGTTCAATTGCTCTTCTAAGTCCTTTGCTGTCTCTGACAGAATTACAATGTCATCTGCAAACCTTAAAGTTTTTATTTCTTCTCCGTGGATTTTAATACCTACTCCGAATTTTTCTTTTGTTTCCTTTATTGCTTGCTCAATGTACAGATTGAATAACATCGGGAGAGGGCTATTTCTTCATTATAGAAGATGCTTTTTGCTCGCTTGTTGCCTGTGCCAGACGGTGCGTATATGTTGATAAAGAGCAGCTCTTCTATGTTAAACGCTATTCCTCGGCCGTTTGACAACATTTTAGTCTCGCCAAAGTCGATCCCGTTCCGTATCATTATTGCCGTACCGCATTGGGATTCTGGGTCTATGTTTGCGACTGTCGCATTTCCTGGTATCTGGTTTATTTTGGTCGTAACCACTTCTTGCAATAGTACAACGTCCGTTCTTCTCTGGAGTAAGAAGTCCGCGAGGGCTTGAATTTTTAATGGTGTGCTCATTTTATTTATATTAACAGTGACAACTTTATAGATTGTATTTGCCAGCCTGCTCATTTAGTTTATCGGTCGGTGCTGTAGGAACACGGGCCCGCTGCATCGGAGGCAAGCACGTAACCACTCAGCTAAGCAGGCGTACTGTAGCGTATAAATAACAGTGGTTGCTCCTTAAAACTATTTGCTTCATAATCATTGTGTTGTTCATCAGTGGGTGTATCAAATAATGGTTCAAATGGCTCTGAGCACTATGGGACTTAACATCTGTGGTCATCAGTCCCCTAGAACTTAGAACTACTTAAACCTAACTAACCTAAGGACATCACACACATCCATGCCTGAGGCAGGATTCGAACCTGCGACCGTAGCAGTCGCGCGGTTCCGGACTGAGCGCCTAGAACCGCTAGACCACCGCGGCCGGCATCAAATAATGATTTGATATTTAAGTCGTCCCCGAAACCTCCTTCAGCCACGACCTGGGACACAGTAGTGACTGTCTTTAGTTTGATGTCTTCGTAATTGGTGCAGGTGATGATATACGCGGTGGTGAAGTTTCACTTGACACTTCTTTATTAGGGTACTGTGTATTCCACTCTCCAATCTGTTGTGGGTTTTGTGGTTGAGCACCGTGACTTACCTGCTGATTAGTGGATGAAGTCCAATTTTGATTTTGTACAGGCTGTGGCGACATTTGCCACGGACCTGTGTTGATGTTGTACTGAGGTGGTGGACCAATATTTTGGTACGCTTTACCGTAGTTACTGGTCCAGTTTCGATGTTGATTATGTACAGTCTGATAATTGTTTCTGTTTTTGTTCCAGTTTTTGTTGTTTCCGTTTCTGTTATTTCCATTATTGTTGTTGCGGCGCTTCCTGTGTGGGTTGTCGCTTGTTCAAATGGCTCTAAGCACTATGGGACTAACATCTGAGGTCATCAGTCCCCTAAACTTAGAACTACCTAAAGCTAACTAACCTAAGGACATCACACACATCCATGCCCGAGGCAGGATTCGAACCTGCGACCGTAGTAGCAGCGTGGTTACGGCTAGAAGCGCCTAGAACCCCCTCGGCCACTACGGCGGGCTGTCGCTTGTTGTGTATGATATGATTATTGTTCATGATGGGGGGTGTCTCCTGATTTTTGTAGGTGTATTGGTTTCCGGAAGGAAGCTGTTGATTCTGCTGCGCTACGTAACCGACAGCGGCCGGCGCGCCAGGATCAAGTTGGCTAGTCTGCGCGTTTTGCATGTCACTGACGTAAACATTGCGGCAGCCGTTTTGCCGTGCGGAACGTCGATGCTCATACAACATATCAACAGAATCAAGCACAGTCAGAAAATATTCTGCATCATTGTCTGGAATGTGCAATAAGTTCTCTTTAATGTTGAAAAGTAATCTGGGTGCGCGAAGTATATCGCGCGTAGCTACAGGCTCATCAAGAAAGTGTCCCATATTCAGATATTTCTCAAAATATCGGCGCAAATTGCCATGTTTAGTACTGAAAGGCTCTGGTTCCACAATCTGTTTTCTAAGACGTTCTCGTACCGAATGCGACCAAAATTTGGCCAAGAGAGCTCTTTCTAATTGCTCATATGTCACGCATCGGTCGGCTGCATTATATGCCCAGACAGCTGCGTCAACCTGGATGCAACATACAACGTAAGAAATTGTCTTTCGATCACTCCATGCGCTTGGAAACGCATTTCTAAACGCTTTCAGAAGAATTACAGGATATACAGTACGTTTTCTGGCATGAAAGGTTGAAATTGCCCATGTTTAATCAGACTTTCTTCTTCTTTGGCCTTGTAATGTCTATTGCTTTCACCGTAATTGTTGCAGTTTTCGGCTGGTGAATGGAATGGAATGTACTGCCCATTAATGTCACGTTTGTAATTAGGTTTCATTTGTACGGGTATGTACTGTTGTTGCAGTGATGTGTGTATTGTGTACGGAGGATACGTGTCATTCATGTATCTGTTTTCATTACCAAAGCGAGCATTTTGGTTATTAGCATTACTGCACTCCGGTCGTACGTCATCGTTTAATTGTTTCTGTTGTGCTGCGTCGGAGTGAGCTGCCTCAGCTATGAGATGTTTATTATTTTTGACAAATTTGGCTATGGTGTCGTGCACAACCGTCTGTACACATCAGTCAAAATATTTATTTTTCTGATCTAGCCAGTCATGAAAGTCTTTATTTATGTTGGCAAAATGGTTGTCAGTGTGTAATTGCAGTAAGTTGTTTATCCATAGTGTTAACTTTGCCTTCAATTAAATAACGCGTGTTTTGAGTCATGAACTGACGGATAAGATTAGACTTGCGTGCCAACAGCTTAGAATGTAGCGTTTAAACGTTTGACTGCAGTTTGAATATCTTCTACGTCTTTTGTGGTTTTTGCTTGCTGTATGTTCAATTCGAAAAATTTTGAGTCAAGTTCGGACAATTGTCCACTCAGTCTCGTGTTAATCTCGTCTACTCTTTCACACAAAGTGTCGTTACAAGTTTTTACTGCGCTTAATTCAGCCTTAACCTCGTCATGTCGCGTTTATAAAACTGTCATGTGTTCGTCAATGTCTTTTTTGTTTTCAGTCATTTGCTTGATAATAGTGTCAAACATACTGTCAATACTTGTCAACTGAAAATGCTCTGCCCCCGCCACGTCGTTTGACGTGACGTCATGGACAAGAATGGGTCTGAGCTGGATTTAGATATTTAACTAGTGGTCGGCATATTTGCGAAATTTCCAGCACTAGGCATGTTAACTGCTGATTGTTCGTTACCATTGGAGTCAACTCCGGAGTCATTGTCCCTGTTTTGTTCTATGTCCAAATCGGATTCGGTTTGGGTCTGTTGTCTGTCGTGTTCCATTTTTGCTAACTGCTTACGTGTTACTATCATACTACACGTAATGTACACTACTGGCCATTAAAATTGCTACACAAAGAAGAAATGCAGACGATAAACTGGTCTTCATTGGACAAATATATTACACTAGAACTGACATGTGATTACATTTGCACTCAATTTGAGTGCATAGGTCCCAGAACAAACACCACAGGCTTCATAACGGCCTTGAAGCGCCTGGGCATTGAGTCAAACAGAGCTTGGATGGCGTGTACAGGTACAGCTGCCCATGCAGCTTCAACACCGATACCACAATTCATCAAGAGTAGTGACTGGCGTATTGTGACGAGCCAGTTGCTCGGCCATCATTGACCAGACGTTTTCAGTTGGTGAGAGATCTGGAGAATGTGCTGGCCAGGGCAGCAGTCGAACATTTTCTGTATCCAGAAAGGACCTTACAGGAACTGCAACATGCGGTCGTGCATTATCCTGCTGAAATGTAGGCATTTGCAGGGATCAAACGAAGGGTAGAGCCACGGGTCATAATACATCTGAAATGTAACGTCCACTCTTCAGTACGAACAAGAGGTGACCGAGACGTGTTACCAATGGCACCTCATACCATCACGCCGGGTGGTACGCCAGTGTGGCGATGACGAATACACGCTTCCAATGTGCGTTCACCGCGATGTCGCCGAACACGGATGCGACCATCATGATGCTGTAAACACAACCTGGATTCATCCGAAAAAATGACGTTTTGCCATTTGTGCACCCATGTTCGTCATTGAGTACACCATCGCAGGCGTTCCTGTCTGTGATGCAGCGTCAAGGGTAACCGCAGCCATGGTCTCCTTGCTGATAGTCCATGCTGCTGCAAACGTCGTCGAACTGTTCGGGCAGATGGTTGTTATCTTGCAGACGTCCCCATCTTTTGACTCAAGGATCGAGATGTGGCTGCACGATCCGTTACAGCCATGCGGATAAGATGCCTGTCATCTCGACTGTTTGTGATACGAGGGCGTTGGGATCCACCACTGCGATCCGTATTACCCTCCTGAACCCACCGATTCCATATTCTGCTAACACTCATTGGATCTCGACCAACGCGAGCAGCAATGTCGCGATACGATAAACCGCAATCGCGATAGGCTACAATCCAACCTTTATCAAAGTCGGAAACGTGATGGTACTCATTTCTCCTCCTTACACGAGGCATCACAACAACGTTTCACCAGGCAACGCCGGTCAACTGCTGTTTGTGTATGAGAAATCGGTTGGAAACTTTCCTCATGTGAGCACGTTGTAGGTGTCGCCACCGGAGCCAACCTTGTGTGAATGCTCTGAAAAGCTAATCATTAGCAACTTCTTCCTGTCGGTTAAATTTCGCGTCCATAGCACATCCTCGTAGTGTAGCAATTTTAATGGCCAGTAGTGTATATTGTAAGATAAACCTTTAAACACCTTTGAGAATTAATTCAAGAAATTAATTTCGTGCCGGCCGAAGTGGCCGAGCGGTTAAAGGCGCTACAGTCTGGAACCGCACGACCGCTACGGTCGCAGGTTCGAATCCTGCCTCGGGCATAGATGTGTGTGATGTCCTTAGGTTAATTAGGTTTAAGTAGTTCTAAGTTCTAGGGGACTTATGACCTCAGCAGTTGAGTCCCATAGTGCTCAGACCCATTTGAACCATTTTTTGAATTAATTTCGTATGGCACCAATGCTGGCTTAACTGAGCAAGAATTGCAATTAATGGTGAACTAATTTACATTACTGGCTGATTGCCATTTTACGGTGCTCATGACACATTTCGGCCATTTTGTGGAATGGTATGACTGTATTGTTGCAATAAACTGTATGTATAAAAATAATTTGGAATACGCGATCTTGCGCAAAAATGACTGCTAAGGTTACGGAAAATTTTGACAAAGCTTGAAAGCAAGCTACAATTACTGAAAGTGCTTGGACTAGCATGCTAATGCGAAAATGCGATGTCTTATTTTGCATCCTAGTATTCTGTGTAGTTTCCAGGTTTCATCAACAACTTCAATGGTTCGTCTTTTTGTTTGGTCTTTACAAATATTCAGTGGCAATGGTTCGTCAGATATTATCCCATTATCCATGCAATAAAGAGAAACTGTGTAGCAAATACAATAAAAGATCCAGACACTAAGCCGCCAGTGTGATTTATCGGCTTTTCTGGTCTGGTCTGACAATACCAGAGAACAGAAAAATGATCTACATCTACATCTACATCTATACTCCGCGAGCCACCTTACGGTGTGTGGCGGAGGGTACTTATTGTACCACTATCTGATCCCCCCTTCCCTGTTCCATTCACGAATTGTGCGTGGGAAGAACGACTGCTTGTAAGTCTCCGTATTTGCTCTAATTTCTCGGATCTTTTCGTTGTGAGCATTACGCGAGATATATGTGGGCGGTAGTAATATGTTGCCCATCTCTTCCCGGAATGTGCTTCTCGTAATTTCGATAATAAACCTCTCCGTATTGCGTAACGCCTTTCTTGAAGTGTCCGCCACTGGAGCTTGTTCAGCATCTCCGTAACGCTCTCGCGCTGACTAAATGTCCCCATGACGAATCGCGCTGCTTTTCGCTGGATCATGTCTATCTCTTCTATTAATCCAACCTGGTAAGGGTCCCATACTGATGAGCAATACTCAAGAATCGGACGAACAAGCGTTTTGTAAGCTACTTCTTTCGTCGATGAGTCACATTTTCTTAGAATTCTTCCTATGAATCTCAACCTGGCGCCTGCTTTTCCCACTATTTGTTTTATGTGATCATTCCACTTCAGATCGCTCCGGATAGTAACTCCTAAGTATTTTACGGTCGTTACCGCTTCCAATGATTTACCACCTATGGCATAATCGTACTGGAATGGATTTCTGCCCCTATGTATGCGCATTATATTACATTTATCTACGTTTAGGGAAAGCTGCCAGCTGTCGCACCATGCATTAATCCTCTGCAGGTCCTCCTGGAGTACGTACGAGTCTTCTGATGTTGCTACTTTCTTGTAGACAACCGTGTCATCTGCAAATAGCCTCACGGAGCTACCGATGTTGTCAACTAAGTCATTTATGTATATTGTAAACAATAAAGGTCCTATCACGCTTCCCAGCGGTACTCCCGAAATTACCTCTACATCTGCAGATTTTGAACCGTTAAGAATGACATGTTGTGTTCTTTCTTCTAGGAAATCCTGAATCCAATCACAAACCTGGTCCGATATTCCGTAAGCTCGTATTTTTTTCACTAAACGTAAGTGCGGAACCGTATCAAATGCCTTCCTGAAGTCCAGGAATACGGCATCAATCTGCTCGCCAGTGTCTACGGCACTGTGAATTTCTTGGGCAAATAGGGCGAGCTGAGTTTCACATGATCTCTGTTTGCGGAATCCATGTTGGTTATGATGAAGGAGATTTGTATTATCTAAGAACGTCATAATACGAGAACACAAAACATGTTCCATTATTCTACAACAGATTGACGTAAGCGAAATAGGCCTATAATTATTCGCATCTGATTTATGACCCTTCTTGAAAATGGGAACGACCTGCGCTTTCTTCCAGTCGCTAGGTACTTTACGTTCTTCCAGCGATCTACGATAAATTGCTGATAGAAAGGGGGCAAGTTCTTTAGCATAATCACTGTAGAATCTTAAGGGTATCTCGTCTGGTCCGGATGCTTTTCCGCTACTAAGTGATAGCAGTTGTTTTTCAATTCCGATATCGTTTATTTCAATATTTTCCATTTTGGCGTCCGTGCGACGGCTGAAGTCAGGGACCGCGTTACGATTTTCCGCAGTGAAACAGTTTCGGAACACTGAATTCAGTATTTCTGCCTTTCTTCGGTCGTCCTCTGTTTCGGTGCCATCGTGGTCAACGAGTGACTGAATAGGGGATTTAGATCCGCTTACCGATTTTACATATGACCAAAACTTTTTAGGGTTCTTGTTTAGATTGTTTGCCAATGTTTTATGTTCGAATTCGTTGAATGCTTCTCTCATTGCTCTCTTTACGCTCTTTTTCGCTTCGCTTCGCTTTCGCTTCGTTCAGCTTTTCCTTATCAGCTATGATTCGACTACTCTTAAACCTATGATGAAGCTTTCCGTAGTACCTTTCGTACATGATTGTTATACCACGGTGGATCTTTCCCCTCGCTTTGGACCTTAGTCGGTACGAACTTATCTAAGGCGTACTGGACGATGTTTCTGAATTTTTTCCATTTTTGTTCCACATCCTCTTCCTCAGAAATGAACGTTTGATGGTGGTCACTCAGATATTCTGCGATTTGTGCCCTATCACTCTTGTTAAGCAAATATATTTTCCTTCCTTTCTTGGCATTTCTTATTACACTTGTAGTCATTGATGCAACCACTGACTTATGATCACTGATACCCTCTTCTACATTCACGGAGTCGAAAAGTTCCGGTCTATTTGTTGCTATGAGGTCTAAAACGTTAGCTTCACGAGTTGGTTCTCTAACTATCTGCTCGAAGTAATTCTCGGACAAGGCAGTCAGGATAATGTCACAAGAGTCTCTGTCCCTGGCTCCAGTTCTGATTGTGTGACTATCCCATTCTATACCTGGTAGATTGAAGTCTCCCCCTATTACAATAGTATGATCACGAAACTTCTTCACGACGTTCTGCAGGTTCTCTCTGAGGCGCTCAACTACTACGGTTGCTGATGCAGGTGGTCTATAGAAGCATCCGACTATCATATCTGACCCACCTTTGATACTTAACTTAACCCAGATTATTTCACATTCGCATTCGCTAATAACTTCACTGGATATTATTGAATTCTTTACTGCTATAAATACTCCTCCACCATTGGCGTTTATCCTATCCTTGCGGTATATATTCCATTCTGTGTCTAGGATTTCGTTACTGTTCACTTCCGGTTTTAACCAACTTTCCGTTCCTAATACTATATGCGCACTATTTCCTTCAATAAGAGATACTAATTTAGGAACCTTGCCCTGGATACTCCTGCAGTTTACCAATATTACGTTAACTTTTCCTGTTTTTGGTCTCTGAGGACGGACGTTCTTTATCAACGATGATAATGTCCTCTCTGGTAAGCCGTCAGGTATTTTATCGTTTCGCCCAAGGGGGGGTCCCTCTAACCTAAAAAACCCCCGTGTGCACGCCACACGTACTCTGCTACCCTAGTAGCTGCTTCCGGTGTGTAGTGCACGCCTGACCTGTCTAGGGGGGCCCTACAGTTCTCCACCCAATAACGGAGGTCGATGAATTTGCAACCATTATAGTCGCAGAGTCGTCTGAGCCTCTGGTTTAGACCCTCCACACGGCTCCAAACCAGGGGACCGCGATCGACTCTGGGCACTATGCTGCAGATATTAAGCTCAGCTTGCACTCCGCGTGCGATGCTGGTTGTCTTCACCAAATCAGCCAGCCGCCGGAAGGAACCAAGGATGGCCTCAGAACCCAAGCGGCAGGCGTCATTCGTTCCGACATGTGCTACTATCTGCAGCCGGTCACACCCAGTGCGTTCAATAGCTGCCGGAAGGGCCTCCTCCACATTACGGACGAGACCCCCCGGCAAGCACACCGAGTGCACACTGGCATTCTTCCCCGACCTACCCGCTATTTTCCTAAGGGGCTCCATAACCCGCCTAACGTTGGAGCTCCCTATAACTAATAGGCCCGCCCTCTGTGACTGTCGGGACCTTGCCGGAGAATCGGCCACTGGCCCAACAGGCGAGGCATCCTGTGGTGGCTCGGAAACGATGTCATCACCACTAGGAAGCACCCCGTACCTGTTGGAAAGGGGTAAGGCAGCTGCCACGCGGCCAGATCCCACCTTCGCCTTTCGGCCAGGCACGCGCGAGCCCACCACTGTCCGCCATTCACCCTGGAGTGATGGCTGACCGGTAAGATGCTCACTGCCGGAAGACGCAGCGACATCAGGGGTTCCATGTGATTCCAAGGCCACCGAAGTAGGCATAGGTCTCACCACAGTTGCCCCAACGCCACTACGAGCCGACGCCTGCGCCTCGAGCTCGATGAGCCTAACAGACAAAGCCTCCACCTGCCCCCGAAGAGTGGCAAATTCTCCTTGCATCCGCTCACAACAACCACAGTCCCTACACATGACTATGTTTACCCTACTCTATACGGTGACAAATTCCCAAGATAATCTTCTGATGAGCTACTCTGATAATCAAGAAACACTCACTGAAATACGAGACGCGAAAACTACGCTAGGTTTTCCCAGAAAAACTATTTAAAAGCTAAGCGCAGCAAATAAGTACAAAAACGCTTTATACAAACAGTAATAGGTAATTATACTAGTATGTGATCAGAGTATAAGATTTTTAACGGTGCGTAATACAAACTTTGGGCGCTTGACAATGGCTTTTTGCGTAAGGACCGTTCATTGTAAGTTTGACCGTGACTGACTCTTCTGAAAATATTTCTTTACCAGACTTCGTAGATTGAATAAGTACAGTTTAGGCTCGTGCTTGGCCAAATGTTCAAATGTGTGTGAATTCCTAAGGGACCAAACTGCTGAGGTCATCGGTCCCTAGACTTTCACACAACTTAAGCTAACTTATGCTAAGAACATCACACCCTCGCACCCATGCCCGAGGGAGGACTCGAACCTCCGGCGGAAGGGGCCGCGCAGTCAGTGACATGACGCCTATAACCGCGCGGCCACTCCGCTAGACCGTACTGGACCATTGACAATATTTGTAGCATGGAATCTTCAGCCATGCCAAGACGCCGTTTAATTGGAACAATAGCTTGCAACATAAATGAAACTGAAGATTAAATAATGTAACTGTTTTCACAGAATATTATGCTAAATTAAATCACATGGAGACTTATATTAATTCTGTTGCTGCGGCCGGCCATTGTGGCCGAGCGGTTCTAGGCGCTTCGGTCCGGAACCGCGC
Organism: Schistocerca piceifrons; assembly: GCF_021461385.2. Lineage (NCBI taxonomy): Eukaryota > Metazoa > Arthropoda > Insecta > Orthoptera > Acrididae > Schistocerca > Schistocerca piceifrons. Next base: position 118,122,267 of record NC_060144.1, read on the forward strand.
TGCTGCTACGTCGCAGGTTCGAATCCTGCCTAGGTCTTGGATGTGAGTGATGTCCTTAGGTTAGTTAGGTTTAAGTAGTTATAAGTCTATGGGACTGATGACCTCAGATGTCAAGTCCCATAGTGCTCAGAGCCATTTGAGCCATTTTTCTGTTGCCGTGTGCAACTATGAGTACGCCTCTCAATAAAATAGAATAATGGCGGTGTGCCAAATAACTATCTGCAGCGATAGCAGATATGCATCCGATCTGGACCGCTTCAAGAACAAAAAAGGTGCCGTCTTCTCGGCAGGACAGCTGAAGTGAGTAACTATTCTAATGTTTCAGCGGTTGTACGCCACGATCGATATAACCGCTTATACTAATCAATATCTTAAGTAATTCTTTTTTTATATTCTGAATTTATACGTATCAACGATTTTGCAATACCGGGTGATCAAAAAGTCAGTATAAATTTGAAAACGAAATAAACCACTGCATAATGTAGATAGAGAGGTAAAAATTGACACACATGCTTGGAATGACATGGGGTTTTATTAGAAAAAAAAAAAAGTTCACAAAATGTCCGACAGATGGCGCTGGACAGCAAAACGTCAGTAACTACCACCGAGACGGGTGAGAGGTACGCCGATATGTTACAGAATCGCATCATCCCCAGCCTGGCTGATAAATACCTGCTGGAACGTACGATGTTTATGCAGGATGGCGCTCCACCCCATATTGCTAGACGCGTGAAAGATCTCTTGCGCGCGTCGTTTGGTGATGATCATGTGCTCAGATTTCGTCATGCTTGGCCTCCCAGGTCCCCAGATCTCAGACCGTGCGATTATTGGCTTTGGGGTTACCTGAAGTCACAAGTGTATCGTGATCGACCGGCATCTCTAGGGGTGCTGAAAGGCAACATCCGACGCCAATGCCTCACCATAACTCCGGACATGCTTTACAGTGCTGTTCACAACATTATTCCTCGACTACAGCTATTGTTGAAGTCCGACAAATGTCTCAAATGGCTCTGAGCACTATGGGACTGAACATTTGAAGTCATCAGTCCCCTAGAACTTAGAACTACTTAAACCTAACTAACCTAAGGACATCACATAGATCCATGCCCGAGGCACGATTCGAACCTGCGACGGTAGCGGTTGCGCGGTTCCAGACTGAAGCGCCAAGAGCCGCTCGGCCACTCCGGCCGGCCGACAAATGTCTCGTTTTTATCTTTATGTCACATTATTATATCTGGTCAAACGCTATTTTCGTGAAACCACTAAAAGAAGAGGAACGCAAAGTTTTCCTGAGAACAGCTTGTGGGATCTCTTCCCTGTTCGCTAGAAGGCCACCCAGTCTGTTTTATGGACCAGCGGGCGGTGGCCAGAGGCATTTTATCACGCGAGAAGTGTCGCTGCGATTACTTTACGACGCCGAGTATCCTCCCTAGCGGCTACTCTAATGGCTTGAAACAGCCATTGTGCGGCGTAATTGTTCGAGCTCCCAGTCGTAAGCCGGTCCGCTGCTACACTCACCACCACCATTACGCAACAAGTGGCCGCGAAGATTAAATCTCTTTGCTCCGTCTCGTCTATCTAAAGTCCGTTTTACATGAACGACTTTTTGGTCGAAATCACATTATCAGCCGCCAGCCACGTCGCGGCTGGGTCCGTGACGTCAATGATCAATTTACTGTATATCGAAGACGGAGCATGCGCAGAGGCAGGGATCAGTGCATCGTCTGTTAACGTTGCAAGTTAGGCCAGTTCTCGCCAGGCTCACTTTTGATGGACTTCGCGTTTTTGTGTCGCCTTAAACTTTGTTTTATTTGTGACACGTTGCATAAGGACGTGATTATTTAGAGGCCAACTATATAGAGCAAATTATAATGTTGGTTTTACAGTACCTGGATGAAGTCTGTGTTGAGCATTAATAATAATGTAAATAGATGAAAACTTTTTATAATGAAACTTCCTGGCAGATTAAAAATGTGTGCCGGACCGAGACTTGAACGGGAGTGCTTCCAGGAGTGCTAGGTTCAAATGGCTCTGAACACTATGGGACAACATCTGAGGTCATCAGTCCCATAGAACTACTTAAACCTAACTAACCTAAGGACATCACACACATCCATGCCCGAGGCAAGATTCGAACCTGCGACCGTTCAGCAGCGTGGTTTCGGACTGGGCTTCTAGGCGCGCAGTCCGGAACCGTGCGCCTGCTGCGGTCGCAGGTTCGAATCCTGCCTCGGGCATGGATGTGTGATGTCCTTAGGTTAGTTAGGTTTAAGTAGTTCTAAGTTCTAGGGGACTGATGACCACAGCAGTTGAGTCCCATAGTGCTCAGAGCCACCACCACCACTCAGTTTGACACGTTAATTTGACTCCAAATGTTTGATAGACGCTGTATTTGTACATGGGACATTCCACATTCAACATGCACTCCTTTTCCGAGTAATCAATAACAAATATGACAGTCGTGTCATCACTCCAATGAACAGTGAACGGCCGTGCCGCGGTGGACACATCGGTTCCCGTCTGGTTGCCGAAGTTAAGCACCGCTGGGTGCGACCAGGTGACCAGTATTTAATTATTCAAAAACTGTCTTAATCGCATTTATTATTATTATTATACCGCCAACCGGTTTCAACCCGAAGTTCCTGCCGTTATGTAGACAGGAGTGACACCACCAGCAGCCGACTAATGGTGTAAACGCCCAGAAGATGACCCCAACGTCGAGTTGGCGGTGTAATAATAATAAATGCGATTAAGACTGTTTTTGAATAGTTGATTAATCATACTAATCGCTGCTTCATCTCCACAACCATGTTGTCCAAAGACCAGTATTTAGATGGGGACCGTCCTGGTAGGTCGCGTGCTGTTGACACTTTTGCCTTCGGCTTCACTGCAGAGGGGGCAGCAATGGTGGTGGTGTGAAGTTCCTGGTCATCAGTCATTGCCCCAATGTCCAGTGTTAGCTTCCACACCTCTCCAAAGTATCTCATGAAGTGACGGCAAGCGACGCTGTCGATGGTGATCCACCCATGGGATGGGGAAGTCAAGCTCGTCGAACTGTTCGTGCAGATAGTTCTTGTCTTGCAAACGTCCCCATCTGTTGACTCAGGGATCGAGACGTGGCTGCACGATCCGTTACAGCCACGCGGATAAGATGGCTGTCATGTCGACTGCTAGTGATACGTGGCCGTTGGGATCCAGCACGGCGTTCCGTATTACCCTACTGAACCCATCGATTCCATATCCTGCTGACAGTCATTGAATCTCGAGCAACGCGAGCAACAATGTCGCGATACGATAGAGGTCGGATTGTAGCCTATCGCGATTGCGGTTTATCGTATCGCGACATTGTTGCTCGCGTTGCTCGAGATTCAATGACTGTCAGCAGGATATGGAATCGATGGGTTCAGGAGGGTAATACGGAACGCCGTGCTGGATCCCAACGGCCTCGTATCACTAGCAGTCGAGATGACAGGCATCTTATCCGCATGGCTGTAACGGATCGTGCAGCCACGTTTCGATCCCTGAGTCAACAGATGGGGACGATTGCAAGACAACAACCATGTGCACGAACAGTTCGACGACGTTTGCAGCAGCATGGACTATCAGCCCGGAGATCATAGCTGCGTTTACCCTTGACGCTGCATCACAGACAGGAGCGCCTGCAATGGTGTACTCGACGACGAACCTGGGTGCACGAATGGCAAAACGTCATTTTTTCGGATGAATCCAGGTTGTGTTTACAGCATCATGACGGTCGCATCCGCGTTTGGCGACATAGCGGTGAACGCACATTGGAAGCGTGTATTCGTCATCGCTATACTGGCGTATGACCCGGCGTGATAGTATGGGGTGCATTGACGGCACTTTGAACAGTGGACGTTACACTTCAGATGTGTTACGACCCGTGGCTCTACCCTTCATTGGATCCCTGCAAAACTGTACCTTTCAGCTGGATAATGCACGTCCGCATGTTGCAGGTGCTGTACGGGCTACTAAGTAGCTACTAATTAAACGTCGCTCAGTATGTATGGTGGTACTCCGTTGGTGAAAGAGCTGAAGTGGGAAACGTTACCCTACTGAAATACCTCTATTTCACTGGATTAACCCACTAGACCACTTTACTTGGCTTAATAATGTTGTTCATACACGTGTGATTACTAAATTACTTGACAGTTGACTAAATTGTTAGTTTAGTGGCAACCAGCCCTGGACCAGACTCCTTCATCAACAATCTGGAGCAAGCGTACTTATTTCTCCCGACACTATTTCCATACAAGATGGAATTAACTAGCTCCATGACGCATAGGTTAGTTTCATAATAAACCTTATAGCTGGGAATATCTCATTTGTGCCGGCGGGGTGGCCGAGCGGTTATAGGCGCTACAGTCTGGAACCGCGTGACTGCTACGGTCGCAGGTTCGAATCCTGCCTCGGGCACGGGTGTGTGTGCTGTCCTTATGTTAGTTAGGTTTAAGTAGTTCTGAGTTCTAGAGGACTGATGACATCAGAATTTAAGTCTCATAGTGCTCAGAGCCATTTGAACCATTATCTCATTTGTGCAGTAGTATTCACACAAATACTGCTCATTGAAAGTTTCATCCGATGTTCAGAGTCAACGCCAAACGTTGTTTTATCTGAGACTAGCTTATCGCCCGCTCATTCGCTCGCGTAGACTTTGTGGTTTTTAATTGAATTTTTATGTTGTTCACAAATTGCAACACCTTCTAAACTTTTTATGCTAATTAAAGCCATAGAAGCATGGACTTTTTTGAATGCACTTCCAGACATAAAGCGGTACTCTTAGCTGGAATCCAAGGTTTTCGTTAATCCTGACTTTTGCGTTCTTGCGCTGATATTTCCATAGAAACTTCCACCCCCTAACACACATTTCTTTATATCTACCCAAGAAGTGAAATACCAGCTTTCATAGATTTAGCTTCAAAAACTTTTTAATTCAGCGAAATATTTCCTTAAAATTTTCATCTCCTATTTCACCCCTTTAGGGGATGAATTTCCAAATACAGTGAAATACATATTTTTATTCCTAACGGAGAAGCCCAATACAAATTTTCATAGATTAGCTTTGAAAATTCTTTCATAATGATATAATTTCATAAAATTTTTCATCTCCTACTTCGCTCTATTCTAAAAAAAGTGAAACGCTTTTTTTTTATTTCTAAGCGAGAAGTCAAATACCAGTTTTCGTAGAAACAGCTTTAAAAATCTTTTAGCAGTTCTTTCATAATGATTTATTTTCAAAAAAACCTTCACTCACTATGTTACTCAGTTAGCGGTTGAATTTCGAAAAATGTTTGGACCTGAATTTATTTCTGACTGAGAAACCAAACACCAAATTTCGAAGTCCTAGCTTCAAAATTGTCTTAATATCGGCATATTTCCAAGAAGCCTTTCATCCCCTACTTCACCGTCTAAGAAGTGGAATCTGGAACAGTCCCTTCTTAAACGATGCCTACAGTATAAGATCAACACCCTCTCCAAATTTTAAGTTTCTATCTTCAGCGGTTTGGGTTGTGCGATGATCGGGTCAGTGAATTTACCTTGCCCTGTTTCACTACCTTAGGGGTTGAATTTCCAAAAACAGTGAAACATTTATTTTTTAGTTTCTAGCCGAGAATCCAAACATCAATTTTCAAAGATTTAGCTTTAAAATTTTCATAGATTTTGCTTTAAAAAAGCTTTCATAATGAAATAGCTACACAAAACATTTGATTCTCTATTTCATCCCCTTAGAGGTTGAATTTCCAAAAACACTGAGACACATATTTCTTTATTTGTACCTGAGAAGTCAACTAGCAGCTTTCATAGACGTAGTTTTAAGAATACTTTAATAGTTGGTTAATAATTATTTATTTCCAAAAAACCTTTTACCGACTATTTCACCACCATAGGAGTTATATTTCCAAAAAAAGGTGCTGACACGCGTTTTTCTTTATTTCTGACCGAGGAATCAAATACCAATTTTCGTAGGCATAGCTTCAAAATTGCCTTAAAAGCGACGTATTTTCAAAAACCATTTCATCACGTACTTCACTCCCTTAGGGGTGACATTTCGAAAAATCCTTTCTTAAACGACGCCTACAGTATAAGATCGATACCCTCTGCAGATTTCAAGTTTCTGTCCTTAGTGGTCTGGGCTGGCTGATGGTCAGTAAGTCAGTCAGTCAGTCAGTCAGTCGAGGAGTCAGTGAGTCAGTCTGTCAGGACATTGCGTTTCATATACAGAAACTGTTGTCAGTATTTCCATTTGCTTAAACAGATGTTTTTCCGCTTGCTTAAAGGTGGTCGGTAACACATCAAAGAGTTGTAGCTCGACCCCGAGGCAGCCTGTTCGAATCCTTGCCTGGAGCGCTGTTTTCATGCTGAAGGCTTTTGCGAAGGTAACTTTTGAGAGCAGCTTGCTCAACATGACCAGGTTTGTTACAAAAAAACATACAGCGTCTTTATGAAGACAAAATTTATGCTTGTGGCGGACAAAGCATTGTGGGTATGATTTTAATTTATTTCCAGCAGATGGTGTGCTTGAGCGGCCTCTTTACGAGAGCGCTGTGCCCGAGCCGGCCCGTAGGAGCGTGGCTGGCCGCGCCTGCTGGCAGCTGTTTGCCGCCGCACTTCGGCAACAGCAGCAGTTACGGGGAATGACACGCCAGTGTTTGCTGAATCACAAATCTCCCATGATTCGAGAATTTGGAAAATTTCTGACAGCGTTGGATTCCGGAGCTGCAACATTTTAGAACGGACTCTTTCAGCACGAACGTTCTGAGTAATTGCGTCACGAAGCATTTCATCAGCAAATGACTTTCCACATGAAGAGTCAAATTTGCAGTTCCTAGTAAGACCGGGTAGCTCAGTAAGCCATTCCGTGTACGGTTGTTGTGGTCGTTGGTTACATCGAAAGAACTGAATGGAACGACAGCAACGCGAATTTGCCCGCCCGGTTGGCCGTGCGGTCTGACGCACGGCTTTCCGGGCGGGAAGGATCGCCTGGTCCCCGGCACGAATCCGCCCGGCAGATTTGTGTCGAGGTCCGGTGAACCGGCCTGTCTGTGGATGGTTTTTAGGCGGTTTTCCATCTGCCTCGGTGAATGCGGGCTGGTTCCCCTTATTCCGCCTCAGTTACACTATGTCGGCGATTGCTGCACAAACAGGTGCTCCACGCAGGCGTACACCACCATTACTCTACCACGCAAACATAGGGGTTACACTCGTCTGGTGTGAGACATTCTCTGGGGGTCCACCGGAGGCCGAACCGCACAATAACCCTGGGTTCGGTGTGGGGCGTCGGAGGGGTGAAGTGGACTGCGGTAGTCGTCGTGGGGTTGTGGACCACTGCGGCTGCGGCGGGGACGGAGCCTCTCCGTCGTTTCTAGGTCCCCGGTTAACATACAATACAATACAATACAACGTGACTTTTGCTGTCACAGTAATCCGTCAGAGATGTAATAATCTGCTCATAAGTGCACTTGTCCGGGTCAAAAAAATGGTTCAAATGGCTCTGAGCGCTATGGAACTTAACATCTGAGGTCATCAGTCCCCTAGACTTAGAACTAACCTAAGAACATCACACATATCCATGCCCGACGCAGGATTCGAACCTGCAACCGTAGCAGCAGCGCGGTTCCGGACTGAAGCGGCTACAACCGCTCGGCCACAGCGTCCGGCTGTCCGGGTTAGACTCAATAAAAAGTTTAACAAAAAGATTGAAGGTCTCCTTGCCAACCCAGGTTAGAAAAAATGATCGACGATCCTCACATTTGATACTGTACGCCGCAAAGTGCTGCTGTAATTACACAAGCAAGATATTTCAGTCTTCTACCTCCACGTCATAATTACTAAATGATGGCACAGGGATTTTATTGCTCTCTTGTCCAAACAGTACTGTTTGAAAATCAACCATGAGCTGCGCTGTCTTTGTGACTGAGACAAAAATAATTCATGTAAGTTCACGTTCTCGTTAGGAATCATGGTACATAACCAATCACACGAATATATATGATAAATAAGAAATACTATTAATTAAGTTCTGCTGTCCGCCTCTCTGAAACAGAAAATTGCCTACAAGCACAGTAAATTGTTACCCACAAGCACTCCACCTTTTTCCGCTATCTGCTGGTCACTGCAGAGAAAAGGGTGTATCAAACAGAAACTGCCGACTGCGCCATTTTGCTGGGTTATGTTCATCGAGTGGTACCTGGAGGTACGCATCATTTAGATCAAACCGAGCGAGGTGGTGCAGTGGTTAGCATACTAGACTCGCATTCGGGAGGACGACGGTTCAATCCCGCGTCCGGCCATCCTGATTTAGGCTTTCCGTGATTTCCCTAAATCGCTCCAGGCAAATGCCGGGATGGTTTCTTAGCAAGGGCACGGCCGACTTTCTTCCCCGTCCTTCCCTAATCCGATCAGACCGATGATCTCGCTGTTTGGTCTCTTCCCCCAACCCTTTAGATCAATTTTGGATAAATTTGTGCCAGGCTGATGTTTATAAATGAGATCTTCAGTGCGCCGAGTTTGTACAGTCTCCAGTTACTGCCGGGTCTACAAGTTGCAGTGTTCGTCCGTCATCTCCGAGACCAGGGCTCCGTAGGCATTGCAGGGCAGCTCTGGACTCTTCGTAGGCATCACTCGGAGGCACAGTGACAGGGCTTTAATATTTTAGGGGACCTCTAATAATTTCAAATGTCTAACTGTGCTGGACATTTCAGAAGAAGAAACATCATTTATATAGAGTATTTCTTCAGATTTAATAAAAAATACGCAAGAGTAGGCGTGGACTCCAAAGGAAAAAAAGGACAATGGATCTGCTCTCAAAGCTGATTTGGTGAGTGGAAAGCTGGAGGATCTTAGGGAAGAAGGAAGTATAGAGTTTAATGCCCCGTCGACATCGATGTCATTAGAGAAAGAGCCAAGATCGGATTGTTTCAAGGAAGAGGAAAGAAATCGACCGTGCCCTTTTAAAGGAATTAACCGGGAATTTACCTGCAACGATTAAGGAAAATCACTGAAATCCTTAATGTTGATGGTCGAATGTGGATGTGAATCGATTTCCTCCCAAATGCGAGTCCAGTGTGCTAACGACAGCGCCAACTCACTCGGTGATGTTAGGAAGGGACTTTTCGAACATCACTCATATTTACGATATTAATCAACGTCTGACTCCCAACTAATAAAATTTGTAATTCGAAAACTTTTTGTGTCCTATGAAGAAGTTACAATCGCCACAGAATAGTATTTTCCAGAGCTGTCAGAATTGCACATCTATCTGCAGGAAAAACCAATGGAAACTGGACTACGTCGAAAAGCAAGGACATTTTTTTAGCAAATAAACAGTCTGTTATTGTCTGATCGAGAAGCACTCTTCTCATTCCTATATACGATCGGTTTTGCCGAGAAATACTCTTCTCATTCCTATAGACTGTCAGTTTTGCCGAGAAATACTCTTCTCATTCCTACAGACGATCAGTTTTGCATTTCAGTTACACTCACGTCATGATAGTATGTACTGGTATGTTTTATGGTCGAATGTGGATGTGAACCGATTTCCTCCCAAATGCGAGTCCAGTGTGCTAATGACGACGCCAACTCACTCGGTGATGTTAGGAAGGGACTTTTCGAACATCACTCATATTTACGATACTGACAACGTCTGTCTCCCAACTATTCACGAAACTAATAAAATTTGTAATTTGAAAACTTTTCGTGGCCTATGAAGAGGTAACAATCGCCATAGAATAGCATTTTCCAGAGCTGCCAGAACTGCTCATGTGCCTGCAGGAAAAACCAATGGAAAAGGGTCACTGGCCTAAAACGGGACTACGTCGAAATGTAAGGACTTTTTTTTAGCAAATAAACAGTCTTTTATTGTCTGCCCGAAAAATACTCTTCTTATTCCTACCATAAAAAAAAGGCTCTGAGTACTATGGGACTTAACATCTGAGGTCATCAGTCCCCTAGAACTTAGAACTACTTAAACCTAACTAACCTAAGGACAACACACACATCCATGCCCGAGGCAGGATTCGAACCTGCGACCGCAGCGGTCGCGCGGTTCCAGACTGAAGTGCCTAGAACCGCTCGCCCACACCGGCCGGCTCCTACCATCACTTTTGCATTTCAATTACACTCACACCATGATAGTATGGCCGGCCGAAGTGGCCGCGCGGTTCTGGCGCTGCAGTCTGGAACCGCGAGACCGCTACGGTCGCAGGTTCGAATCCTGCCTCGGGCATGGCTGTGTGTGATGTCCTTAGGTTAGTTAGGTTTAACTAGTTCTAAGTTCTAGGGGACTACTGACCTCAGCAGTTGTGTCCCATAGTGCTCAGAGCTATTTGAACCATTTGAGCCATGATAGTATGTACTGACGCCAACTCACGTGAACCCCATTTACTGAATAAAACATATTGCATACTACTTAAAAAAAGACATACTGTTTGTTGTTCATACAATCGTAACGAATAAAGGTACATGAAAGGCATTCATTTGGTTAATGTCCCCGTGGTAGCTAAACAACAATTGCTTTTTTTTTCACATTTCCAGGGGCGAATTTGTGGTGGTCAAGATAAAAGGACACCCTTTACAGCGGTGATAATCCTATCTGAACACTCTAAATTAGCCGTGCATTGTATTAGTAGACACGAGAAGTCGCTATGCGCATACAAACTGCCGAGGACGGCCTACTGCACCAGAGGTAGACTGGAGGGCAGAGGAACACACGACGCCTCGCTGGATACCTTGCATCACTGGATACGTGCGCCCCCGACTCTCGCCAGCTTTCTCCGCTGCCGAAACTGGAGCGGGACCGCCGATTCCCTCGCTGCTGTTTTCGTCTTCCTCGGCCGGACAAACCGGGAACCGGTTTCCCGCGTCCCATCTGTACCACAGGAGCGCCAGCCTGCACGCAGCAGTTCCTGCAAACACCTCGAACTCTCATCTCCCGCGTAAAGGAAAGAAATCAAAAGAGGAAACACGTCTCCTTGAGCAGATTGTTAACTCAGTAAACGAGATAAATCGTTGAGGCAATCGTGACCACTGAATGTCAGTTTCTACGGAGTCTGTATGTGAGAACTGCCGATGGGTGAGTGGAATGGAACCCAGGGAAGTACGTCGTAGTAATACTCTCCACTATCAGAGTTCGTCCTTGACAGCATGTGCGTCGTTTCCCCCTTACGACGTACACAGTTTGTGCCGTTGCATGGTATGCGTTACATAGTTATCTAAAATTATGACATGTTCTACATCCTCGAAGGTCTCCTCTACAGAATGAAACATACCGGGTGATCAAAAAGTCAGTATAAGTTTGAAAACTGAATAAATCACGGAATAATGTAGATAAAGAGGTACAAATTGACACACATGCTTGGAATGACATGGGGTTTTACTAGAACCAAAAAAATACAAACGTTCAAAAAATGTCCGACAGATAGCGCTTCATCTGATCAGAATAGCAATAATTAGCATAACAAAGTAAATGGTTCAAATGGCTCTGAGCACTATGAGACTTAACATCTGTGGTCATCAGTCCCCTAGAACTTAGAACTACTTAAACCTGACTAACCTAAGGACATCAAATGGTTCAAATGGCTCTGAGCACTATGGGACTTAACTACTGTGGTCATCAGTCCCCTAGAACTTAGAACTACTTGAACCTAACTAACCTAAGGACATCACACACATCCATGCCCGAGGCAGGATTCGAACCTGCGACCGTAGCAGTCGCGCGGTTCCGGACTGCGCGCCTAGAACCGCTAGACCACCGCGGCCGGCCTAAGGACATCACACACATCCATGCCCGAGGCAGGATTCGAACCTGCGACCGTAGCATAACAAAGTAAGACAAAGCAAAGATGATGTTCTTTATAGGAAATGCTCAATATGTCCACCATTGCTCAACAATAGCTGTAGTCGAGGAATAATGTTGTGAACAGCACTGTAAAGCATGTCCGGAGTTACGGTGAGGCATTGGCGTCGGATGTTGTCTTTCAGCACCCCTAGAGCTGTCGGTCGATCACGATACACTTGCGACTTCAGGTCACCACAAAGCCAATAATCGCACGGACTGGGGTCTGGGGACCTGGGAGGCCAAGCATGACGAAAGTGGTGGCTGAGCACACGATCATCACCAAACGACGCGCGCAAGAGGTCTTTCACGCGTCTAGCAATATGGGGTGTTTTTTGGTTCTATTAAAATCACAAGTCATTCCAAGCATGTGTGTCAATTTTTACCTCTCTACCTACATTATTCCCTGATTTATTCAGTTTTTAAATTTATACTGACTTTTTGATCACCCGGTGTTTTAACCATACATAGAAAGAACTGCTGCAGTACAGTACAGTAGGTAACTGAAAGAAATGCGCCTTGAGACGAACGGAAATGACATTTTTATTCAAAGATACTCTGAAGCGCCAAAGAAACTGGTATAGTCATGCGTATTCTAATACAGAGATATGTAAACAGGCAGAATACGGCGCTGCGGTCGGCAACGCCTATATAAGACAACAAGTGTCTGGCGCAGTTGTTAGATCGATTACTGCTCCTACAAAGGCAGGTTACCAAGATTTAAGTGAGTTTGAACGTGGTCTTATAGTCGGCGCACGAGCGACGGGACTCAGCATCTCCGAGGTAGCAATGAAGTGTACTGTGAATATCAGGAATCCGGTAAAACGTCTTATCTCCGAGATCGCTGCGCCGGAAAAAGATCCTGCAAGAAAGGGACCAACGACGACTAAAAAGAATCGTTCACCGTGACGGAAGTGCAACCTTCCAGCAAATTGTTGCAGATTTCAAGGCTGGGCCGTCAACAAGAAGCGGCGTGCGAACCATTCAATGAAGCATCATCGATATGGGTTTTCGAAGCCGAAGCCCCAAGCTTGTACACATTATTTTTGCTGCCAGGTAAGTTACGTTCCTTTTTTTTTTCTCCTTCATTAAGTTGATAATGTAGTAAGTGACGCATATGACGAGCTTCCACAATCCTCCTCCTACAGTTCACACCAACAGCGCCCTACATCAACAGATGGCAGCACTGTATAAGTTTAGAAAATGGCAGACATTGACGTGTGTAAAAGACGGCAATCTACGATCGAATTCCTTACGGCAGAAGGTGAAACGCCCATGAAAGGCTGAACGAGGTGTATAGAGATGCTACAGTGGACGTCAGCATACTACTGTATGCATACTTTGCCTTCTTCAGTTCCCATCTGACATATGGAATTTTGCTATGGGGAAACTCACCCAGATGTAAGACTGTATTTAAAAGGCAAAGAAAATGCCATCAGATGCATTGCGCGACTCACACCATGAGACTCGTGTAGACAATACTTCAAGAAAATGAATATTATGTCAGCACTTAGTTCATGTGTTTATAGTTTCCTATTTACACCAAAGAAAACCCGAATATTTTTGACCTTAGGGTGTCAATACACGATCATAACACTGGACATAGACATACAATTGACAAGCCACAATCCAGACTAGCAAAGGTCCACAACAGCTATCAACATCTTGGTTACCCATATTTTAACATACTAACTAAAAATGCCCACTCAGTACCCCTAAATAAATTTAAAAGCGTAATAAAAAAGCGACTAAAAAGTGAAGCTTTTCATAAAAGAAGGATTTTGAAGAATGTACAATATGTGGCTTGGAGTTTTTGGTATGGGAGTATGCAAAAATATACGTTGCAATATTTAACTAATGTCGATTCACTGTGAGATACTATATTAGGCAATATAGAGATAAAGTTTATGATTATTATAGTTATTTACACATTATATAAAGATATTAACGTGATATACTAATTCATTGTTGTATACTGTATTAGATTTGCAAACAGTGACCAGTTGTATAATAATGTAGTTTCCTACTGTAGTAACTGACATAAAGCCCTCCTTGTAATACAATAACGTAAGGATCCACGAGAAATCACTGTAATGTTACAGCTGTATGTGTATATACAGGGCTATTACAAATGATTGAAGCGATTTCATAAATTCACTGTAGCTCCATTCATTGACATATGGTCACGACACACTACAGATACGTAGAAAAACTCATAAAGTTTTGTTCGGCTGAAGCCGCACTTCAGGTTTCTGCCGACAGAGCGCTCGAGAGCGCAGTGAGACAAAATGGCGACAGGAGCCGAGAAAGCGTATGTCGTGCTTGAAATGCACTCACATCAGTCAGTCATAACAGTGCAACGACACTTCAGGACGAAGTTCAACAAAGATCCACAAACTCCTAACTCCATTCGGCGATGGTATGCGCAGTTTAAAGCTTCTGGATGCCTTTGTAAGGGGAAATCAACGGGTCGGCCTGCAGTGAGCGAAGAAACGGTTGAACGCGTGCGGGCAAGTTTCACGCGTAGCCCGCGGAAGTCGACGAATAAAGCAAGCAGGGAGCTAAACGTACCACAGCCAACGGTTTGGAAAATCTTACGGAAAAGGCTAAAGCAGAAGCCTTACCGTTTACAATTGCTACAAGCCCTGACACCCAATGACAAAGTCAAACGCTTTGAATTTTCGGCGCGGTTGCAACAGCGCATGGAAGAGGATGCGTTCAGTGCGAAACTTGTTTTCAGTGATGAAGCAACATTTTTTCTTAATGGTGAAGTGAACAGACCCAATGTGCGAATCTGGGCGGTAGAGAATCCTCACGCATTCGTGCAGCAAATTCGCAATTCACCAAAAGTTAACGTGTTTTGTGCAATCTCACGGTTTAAAGTTTACGGCCCCTTTTTCTTCTGCAAAAAAAACGTTACAGGACACGTGTATCTGGACATGCTGGAAAATTGGCTCATGCCACAACTGGAGACCGACAGCGCCGACTTCATCTTTCAACAGGATGGTGCTCCACCGCACTTCCATCATGATGTTCGGCATTTCTTAAACAGGAGGTTGGAAAACCGATGGATCGGTCGTGGTGGAGATCATGGTCAGCAATTCATGTCATGGCCTCCACGCTCTCCTGACTTAACCCCATGCAATTTCTTTCTGTGGGGTTATGTGAAAGACTCAGTGTTTAAACCTCCTCTACCAAGAAATGTGCTGCAAGAACTGCGAGCTCACATCAATGATGCTTTCGAACTCATTGATGGGGACATGCTGCGCCGAGTGTGGGAGGAACTTGACTATCGGCTTGATGTCTGCCGAATCACTAAAGGGGTACATATCGAACATTTGTGAATGCCTAAAAAAACTTTTTGAGTTTTGTATGTGTGTGCAAAGCATTGGAAAAATATCTCAAATAATAAAGTTATTGTAGAGCTGTGAAATCGCTTCAATCATTTGTAATAACCCTGTACATTTTATATGATGACGCCGATTGCATGTATACATGTTTAAAGATGTATAAATAAATACAAGTCATTGATTCAACGCGCAGCTGCCGACTAGCGACTGCAGTGATTTCAACCCACCCCCAGCGTGTTGACCAAGTGATATGCCATTGCACTACTGGATTTCCGTCTGTTCGGCCTGCTAAAAGAAACTCATCGGGGGCATCCTTTAAGATATAGAGATATTGAAAAGTTCTCTGTAACAGTAGCTGAGGAAGCAGGACCACGAATTTTACCGCACAGATACACATTCTCTAGTTTCTAGGCGGAAAAAAACTGTAGACAAAGCAGATGATGATTATACTGAAAACAGACAAATTAATTGTGAATGTTATGGCTGTTATCTATGTATAAGGCATTCATTTACCTTGTGAAACAAAAAATTTAAAAAAATAGGAGGCATTACCTTCTGATAGGCCCTTGTAGTATTTTTTGTCACCGTCTGGTAATACAACAAAGGAACATCTCCAAATGAAGGTACAACACAGCTGAAAGCTTTTAGAACCCAGCACTAGCCGGGCGAGGTGGCGCAGTGGTGACCACACTGGACTTGCATTCGGTGGGACGACGGTTCAAACCCACGTCCAGCCATTCTGATTTAAGTTTCTCATCATTTCCCTAAATCGCTTCAGGTAAATGCTGTGATGGTTCCTTTGAAAGGACACAGCCGACTTCCTTCCCCATCCTTCCCTAATCCGATGGGATCTATTACCTTGCTGTCTGGTCCTCTCCCCAATCAGCCAATCAACTTTCCAACAAATGACTCTGGGTGCACTTGCTACTGATTAGTTTCCACTGCAAATTCACTGCGTATCACTAATTAATATCTCACCTTCTGAAAACCGACACTGCACTGGTACGTCTGGCTGTGTGGCAGGGTAGAATGTGAGGCTAGCACGGTACATGCAACCATGAGAGGTCCGCCTTAAGATAGCAATGATGAACTGCGGAAACTCTATTCAGGAATATGTTTTCATATTTTTGTAAATGTATTATTTTAGTTCTGTATAATATTTTGTTGTTGTGATCCCCAGTCTCAAGACTGGTTTGATGCAGCTCCCGATGCTAGTTTACCCCGTGCAAGCTCTTCATCTCTGCGTAACTACTGCAACCTACATTCATTTGAAGTTGCTTATGGCACTGAAGACTTGGTCCTCCTCTACAAATCCCCCCTTCCCACCATACACACCACCCGCTTCCTATTACCAAACTGACAGTTCCTTGGTGTCTCAGAATGTGTCCTATCAACCGATCCCTTATTTTAGTCAATTTGCACCAAAAATTTCTTTTCGCCCAAGTCGATTCTCTGCCTCATTATTAGTTACTCCAAGCGCACATTTAATCATCAACTTTCTTCTGTAGTACAACATTTCGAAACTTTTTGTACACTTCTTGTCCGAATAATTTGTCGTCCACATTTCACTTCATATAAGACTGCACTCCAGACAAATTGTAGCAACTGGTCTGTATTGAATGAAACTGGGGAAATCACTGCCTATCACCGTTTCCTTGTCAGACAGGTAGTAGCACTTACCTGCTAATCTTTAGTTCCTGGGCCGTGAAGACGTCGAATTTCTTCTCCTTCTAGGTGTTTCACGGCCTAATTGATAGTTTAATTTCAAAAAATAATAAATTTAAAGAACAGGTCCAGCCCGACGAGAGAGCGAGGAATGTTTGACTGAAATGAATCAAGAAACTGAGAATTACTAGGTACGAGTTCCGTGCACATAGACAGGAAACGAATAACAGAGCTGACCACACAGCAGTCAGTCGAGTCGCGGTGCCGGATTCTCGCGGGGAGAAACAGCTTGATGGCACGAAAGCAAACACCGTCGTTGCTGCGCGTTTCCTAACAAGAAACATTCTGACCAAACCGGACAGGCTTAACAGAAGGGTGTCCTCAAGGTGATGGAGGCCAATTCCTACACACCAAAATGGAGGAAACTGCCGCACTCCTACTATCTGCGATGTGTTCTCGTCCAAGATATGCAACCGAATTATCATTGCTTTTCTTAGTTGAGTATCGATTTTTGATACGTGTGCACGCTTGGCTCATACAGGTGCACAATACTCGGCCACGCTATATACCAGTGCCATCGCCGAAGTTCGCAAGGTATTTGCGTCATACCCCGAGGAGTTCGGAAATATTGGTATTTCTAGTTCAAGTGGCTCTGAGCACTATGGGACTTAACTTCTGAGGTCATCAGTCCCCTAGAACTTAGAACTACTTAAACCTAACTAACCTAAGGACATCACACACGTCCATGCCTGAAGCAGGATTCGAACCTGCTACCGTAGCGGTCGCGCCGTTCCAGACTTTAGCACCTAGAACCGCTCGGCCAACACAGTCGGCCGGTATTTCTAGATTTCGGTATTTGGTTTGTACCCTCAACATAGGCTCTGTACGTTGCAGCACGGATACTCAACTAAGAGAAGCGATGAGAATAATATTTGGGATTCTTAGACCTACAGTTACTGATTGGCTACCCATAGTAACTAATATAGCTCCACCACATTTCAAAAGAAGTCAGTTACTATTCAGAGATACTATCGAACCCAAATCTTGCTACACATCAGGACCTGACCCAAAAAACCGTTTGAAATTAAAGTTACCCCTAAGGCGAACACGTGAAGAAGTGTTCCCCTTCTGGGCAGGAATGGAAAACACTGAGAAGTAGAAGCAGAGTCAAGAATAGGAGCCTGGTTGATAATCCAGACATACCAATAGACGGCTTTAACATTTCGAGAAGCGTATGGACTACCTTAAACCGAAGGGGGGCAGGCGTCAGGAGATGTAGGGATATGATGAGAACATAGGGCCAATCAAACGACCCTCAGTGGGAGTGTGGACTCAACCAGTCGAGTGAGCACCAGATCGAGTGCACAGTGCGTGGCTTTACTGGTGAACTTAAGGACATACATAAGCTGACGGACAAAGCCGATGACAGGTCTTAAAAACTAAGTCTTATTGTGTAAAATTTTGTGTTATGTAATGCTGAATGTGTCTAATTTAATGCTATAATCCCGTAGAGTTGCCCATCGTGCTGTTTGTTAACTCGGATGCCTTACCGCAATACGTATTCGCAGTTAACCAATATGTTTCTGCAGCAACTTGACAGGGAGAGGAAACAACCGCTGGTGCAGCCTCGCTCCGGTGGGTGCCACAGTCTCTCTCTCAAGTAAGGTCAACTATATGGGCACGAATACCCTAACGAGAAAGGAACTACCATTCCTTCGCCGCCGTTTCGCTTGAACTAAATTCTGATAAATAAAATATCTTCATAAAACCTTCCTAACACTTAGATTTACATAAGTTTTTAACAAATTCCTCTTTTCCAGAAATGCTTTTGTTGTTACTACCAGTCTGCATTTTTTATCCTCTCTGCTCCGACCATCATCAGTTACCTTGCTGCCCAAATAGCAAAGCACTTCTATTCCTTTTAGCGGTGCACCTCATAGTTTAATTCCCTGCGCATCGCCCGATTTACGAGAGGTGTTTTATTCACGAGACGCCCTGATAACCCGCAGGACAGGACAGATAGTATAAATTGTGGAAAGGGGTCAAAATAAGCGGCTGTCAGTTACACTCGAACATACAACTTTATTATTTGATCAAACACTACAAGAACCCAAAAAAGATTTTTTTTTTTAAACACAGCTTTAAACTTTGGGACATAATTACCGACTGAAAGCCACTTTAATTTAAAAACGGCTGAAAGTCAATAACTTAAAACACAATCATAAATAGAGATTTGAAAGGCAATCCTTATCTTAAAACAGTTCTTTAGTTAGGCTGAAGTAAACTAATTAAATTCAAACGGCTGAAGGCCGAACACTTAAAACTCCAAAACATTATTTTTTTTAATACCAAAGGCCTTACGTGAAACAGTTCTTCAATTTAGGCTGAAGGCTTTAAGAACAAACAACTGAAACTGAAAATCGACTGAAGGCCGTAGAAAAATTCAACAACATTAAAATTTTTTAAATGCTAAAGGGCTTACATGAAACAGTACTTTAAACTAGGCTGAATGCCTTAACAGGAAAACAACTCTAGTTTAGAACCAAAATCGGCTAGAAGCCATACAAGTATAAACAACAAGAACAAACTTTTAAAAAAAGGGGTAGTACACACAACGGCACCCAGATGTTCGCGGGTCGGCCTGTAATTCCAACGCTAATGCTCGCTTAGGTGGGACAGGCAGTCAGACCAACTATTCACGATCCGACGACAACCCAACCGACTGACAGTCAACGGACCCACTGACAAGATAACTTCCACTTCATCCGACCAGGGCACAACAGGGAGTTCAACGGAACAATGTAGAAGATATTGGCGCCCATAACCAATAATACACAGAGCTGTCAAACTACACACCGTGCTGGACAGCAACAACACGGTGAGGAAACTACACTGCCTAAAATTTACGTCAACGCCCAGGCCATGTAACCGGAACATTAACGGCCACAAGGCAGAAGATTCCGCAGGTGCACTTCAATTCAAATAACGAAATACAGTGAAACTCCGCCGGAGGGTGGCTAGAATTTTCCAACTTCAAAACCACGTTGTTGCTCGCGGGAGTATCCCAACAGCTGACAACGAACTCCAAACGACACAATGTGAACAGTCTTGACTTGCTGGTAGGTTAAATCAAAACTCAACTTTCGTGTCCAAGGTCGGTGAGCCACGGGCCTCGTAGCAATGGGAACAGCGCCACACTCTTCGACACCGCGTAGAGACCGCCAGCGGCCCCGGCCAAACCACGCCAACCGACCGATTGCCCCGCCGAGAATTCCTTGCTGCTTCACGCCAACCGACCGATTGCTCAGAGCCAGTACGCCGACAACATTTAAAATAACTTGTCCATCAAAATCACACAAACTACACACAGTTTCACGAACACTGCACGAAGAACTAGACAATGCTAACAGCAGTGACTGTACAATACCAGGGACGAATCACGAGTTGGCACACACAGCCAACCCATAAGCGATCACCGGCCAAATACACGTCATCCGGCAAGACGACCGACCGACGACCAACCAAAATCGTCGCCACTGCCATGTGTGTCAGCAACCGTCGGTCGAGTCATGGTGGTCCGGACCTCTCTGCTGCCGCGCCCCGACTGAACTCGTGCCGTGTGCCAACTCAAACACTGCCAGATCCAAACTAAATGCAGGCACACTCCAACTGACTAGTCGACACATGGCAACCAGGAAGTAATAGCAGTCCCGCAAAGATAATACGGCAGGGCTTATATCGATAAGCGCTGCTGCTGCCGCTCACGGGCAGGCAAAGCAGAAACTCAGTGACACAAGTAATTGAAACTAACGTAACGAGGTGGCAGTACGGCAAAAACAGGATGTTAAATGAGAGATGGCACGAACACGAGCCATGCACGGCTCAATACTATTTCTCGCTCTTTTGACTGCAAAACCTTGCTTTTCAACAAAATCTCCGGTCAATGCGACAGCTTTACGCCATCTTACAAGGAGGGCATGTATACCCGCATGGTACCACTGTACTGGTCGGCGTCGGAACGAACGTCTTGCTACATCAATTATCTCCCAGTCATCCACGTAATGCTTCCTGTGGAGTGCATCCCTCATTGGGCCAAACAGGAGGAAGTCGGAAGTTGCCAGATCCAACATGTAGGGTGGATGAGGAAGCACAGTCTAGTGAGGTTTTGTGAGCTCCTGTCGGATGCGCAGACTTATGTCAGGCCTTGCAGTATCTCAGAGAAGAAGTTTGTATCCACGCTACACACGCTAAAACCGTTTCTTCAATTTGTTGAGGTCAGCACAATACACTCCAGAGTTGATCGTTGCACCATGATGGACATCACCCAGAATAACTCTTTCAGAGTCCCATAATACCGTCGCCATGAAATGTTGTCACCGTCAGCCTCCTAATGGGCAAACAATTCCGCACAGATGATCCTTCGTTGCTCTTTGCGGTGTTCTTTTAGGCGGCGACGAACACAGCGGGCACACACATTTGAGTACCCCAACTGGTGGACGAGTGTGTCAGCAATACCAGCAGAGATGTCCAATTGTGCAGCAAGCTATTTGATTGTACGAGGGTGAGTCAAATGAAAACCTTAAATATTTTTTTAAATATTATTTATTGAGCAGAAGCGGGACAAAGCTGTATCACTTTTCAACATAATCTCCCCCATACTCAATGCGAGTCCTCCAGTCCTCCAGCGCTTACAAAGTGCATAAATTCCTTTAGAAAATAATTGTTTTGATAGTCCACACAGCCACACATGCACCGTGTGACGTATCTCTTCATCATAAATGAACTTCTTTCCTCCCGTTGCATCTTTGAGTGACCCAAACATATGTAAATCACTTGGGGCAAGGTCTGGTAAGTATGGTGGATGAGGAAGACACTCAAAATGCAGGTACGTGATTTCTGCAACTGTTGTACTGGCAGTGTGGGGCCTTGCATTGTCATGTTGCTAAAGGACACCTGAAGACAGCAATCCACGTCACTTTGATTTGATTGCAGGCCGCAGATGATCTTTTAGGAGATCTGTGTATGACGCACTGGTGACAGTGGTCCCTCTAGGCATGTAATGCTCCAAAATGATGCCTTTTTCGTCCCAAAAGAGATTCAGCATAACCTTCCCTGCTGATGGTTCTATTCGAAACTTCTTTGGTTTTGGTGATGAGGAATGGCGCCATTCCTTGCTCGCTCTCTTCGTTTCCGGTTGGTGGAAGTGAACCCAGGTTTCGTCCCCAGTAACGATTCTTGCAAGGAAGCCATCACCTTCTCGTTTAAAGCGCCGAAGAAGCTCTTCACAAGCATCAACACGTCGTTCTCTCATTTCAGGAGTCAGCTGCCGTGGCACCCATCTTCCAGACACTTTGTGAAACTTGTAACCTCCCCACAATGAATTCTACTGACAATGACAATTAAATGTGAGAATCGCAATCTGACCCAAATGTGAGCTCCCCACAAAAATAATGAAAGATATACAAAATGTTGCAAAGTCCGTCCCCCACAAAATGAAAGATAATTCAATGATAATGAAATCTCAGTGACAATGAAAACGCAAATAGACCGAAATGTCGATCTTAGGCCCTGTGCAAAAATTTAGAATTGATTTCTTACCTCACTATAACTGCATCTGCTCTTATTTTTCGCCATAGCTTGGAGGAAATGCACCGCAAATATTTTTTTGAATTTAACTGAAACTTTTGTTGAGGGAAATGCAATGGGAATATTTTTTCAATTAAATAGCTCTTTTGTTAAAAATGCTTTGAAAACAAAATTATTATTGGGGCACTTCTTGAAAATTAATTACAACAAATATACATTACATTATCTGATGTGCGCAATGCAGCTTCGTTACCTTATTTAACAATATACCTCATTTAGCATCTTGACCAGAGACCCATGTCGACCCCCGTGGACTGCGTCCCACTCGCGACTCTACCCGCAACTGTGCAAGACTACTACTGCCGACAGACTGCTACGTACGACAACAACTGCCGACTCCCTACATGCAACTGTTCTCTCGCAACTGAATTATCTCGCACGCACTACTACTCTCTGGTCAGAGATTGTCATGGCTCGCCATCGCTGCATACGTGTTTCATAACCATCCACTGGAGGGCAAAAATTTGGCAGCGATGGTGAGTCATTTGGACTTGCCATGAGCAACAAATTTTTTCTTAACTAATTAATTTTTACAATTCATAGAATATTCAGATGTAAAACATGAATTAAATGTGGTGTACATGCACTGAACATATTAGACAATGACAATATGTGAGTACAAAACATATTAGTAAATCAGAAAAATGTATATACAAATTATTTGGTAGATAACAAAAGTGCACACGCACTGAAAAACTCTTTAGCATTTTCAGAACAAATAAACAGAATGGCAAAAAAAATCATGTTGACAAGTGACATGAGTGCACATGCACTGCAGTTGAGAATATCAGCAAATCACAAAATGTATTAATAAATGGCAAAAGTGCACACACACTGTAGTACAGAACATATCAGAAAACCATAAAATATATACATAATGAGTACAAATTGCTTAAAGTGCACATGCACTGAAAAACTCCCTAATATTTTTACGACAAATAAACCTAATGAGTACAAATCATATTGACAAATGACAAAAGTGCACACGCACTGTAGTACTCTCTAGTATTTTTCTACAACAAACAAACAAATCAAGAAGTGTAATAAAGTGCACATGCACTATAGAAGTCTTTAGTAATTTCAGGATAACTGGTCTTATTAACAAATGAAAGGAAGTGCACACGCACTGTATATGACTTTTTCATTTTACAAGAATTAGGGAAGGAATAGGAAGGATTACGTCATGGTTGTAGCACTTAGGTTGCACGCAGCTGCTCTGAAAGTCCATATCTTTCTACAGAAGTACAACACCAAGTGAGACAATGTGAAGTTCTTTTCCCAGAAGTGTTTATCCGCGTAGCCAAGACACTGAAATGTCGTAGTAATCTTCCACGTTATCATTTTGGCAGTACATCAGGTACACCAAACAGTGGGACCATAATAACGTCTCCATCGCTCACGGTGGTGGACAGCATGTCGTGTCAACACCACGCTCTTACAAGGCACACCAACGTAGAATTAGTGTAAAACCAAATATAGTGCTCCATGATCATGAGGACAGACAGGACAAATGGACATTGCAGTAAATCAGGGTAGTTAGGTCCGTAGTTGAAGGACATTAAGTCACATACTAGTCTTCATTAGGAATTGCATTAGTAGTTTGCGGCATTTATGGCCCAGTTATTGACCATTTCTGTACCATGTATTTAGTATTACAGAATAATGTTCATAAATCATCTGATTACAATCAATATTGCCACTTATTGGCCAGTTACAAACGTCAAAAGTCATCATTGAAAACAGGAGCTAATGAATGGCATAGTACTAACATAATTGATCTAGGTATACTAATTATTGGCACTAATAGGCCAGCAAGTATTGAATAGTACACAACATTTTTAATTCTTCCAGTGACATATACAGTATTCAAAATGTAAGACACTGTAATTATTACTCAACGTCTGTGACTAAAAAAAAAAATCATACAGTATTACTCAGAACTCTCTTAAATGGGTAGCATTATTTGTTAGCAATGGGGTAATTATAGGGGAAAGAAAGAAGACAAAAAAAAATTGCTTCTAGGTTGTTCCTGTAAATAAAAATGTGTAACGTCATTCGTCATGAGTCAACTGTAGCAAGGTTGTGACACAACTGGGTAAAAAAAATGCAAGTACTAGGATACGTTTAATAAGTAACAAGTTTAGTAAGTATCATGAAAGGCTTCTCCTGGAAAAAATACAAAATGGATTATTGAGCTGAAAGAAGAAACGCATACTATGCTGAAAAGTAGTGAACTTCGAATTAACAGGTAGTGAAATGTGTATAAAAAATGTGTTCCATAGCTGTCCTTTCCAAAACCTTCAGTCATCATACCATACGATATAAAACATACTGTCAAAACAGACTGCAACAAATACTTAAATAACTACATAGCATAAATACATAAACTTCAACATCATCCTCATCTGTAAAGAAAAAACTTCATTATCCATCACTTCATTACTTATATTATTATAACTCCATTATTATCATCACCTGTAAAGAAAAACTTCATTATTCATAGTACCATATTCTTCATCATTATTCATCAGCATTCATTATCATCTGCAAAAAATCACTTCATTACTCATTACACAACTATTCCTTATCTCTAGCATATTTCATCACTAAAACTAAAATGTGTAGTTCTGTCTGACAGCCTGCATCAATCGCCTTGTATTCTGAAAGAAAAAATTAGTTAAGACTGCTATTCTACGATGTGTATAGTATATCCTTGTTAATGCTTGTTAATTCTGATCCATTTACTCTTCCTCATAAGGTTTATTTTGCTACGCTAACGAGGCTCTGGCGACCGAGTTTCTCCCGGGATAAGGAGAACCCTCTACTAAGTCAACGACCTTCTAGAGGGCGGATGAGCTGGTAGAGCAAGGGCACCCTCTTGTCCTTGGAGTGAGAAATCACTCCTAAAGACGGAAGAATCACCAAGGGTGGTCAACGGCATAGGATGCTGAAGGCAACGGGAAACCACAGCATTAAAGATCCAATGGATATCCCCAGGAAAACTCATCATGGCAGGGTTCAATGTCAAATTATCCGGAGTTTCAACTCCCCCACTCGGATCTCCGGGGGGGAGAGCCTTGAACAATGCGACAAGTAAATACAAAAATAATGCAACAATAGCAACTTGGAATGTAAGATCATTATACCAACCAGGCAAAGTAAATAATGTTATACAAGAAATGAAACGCCTAAAAATTAACATTTTGGGTGTAAGTGAAACAAGATGGCCTGACTCAGGAGAAATGACCATTGACAACATGAAAGTATATTACTCGGGAAATTCTGATAGCCAGCACAGGAATGGGGTAGGAATAATTTTAGATGAGTATGCTAGTAAATCTGTCAAAAGCATTTTACCAATCTCAGATAGAGTAATCAGTCTACATTTACAAACGAAACAAACAAATATTAATTTAATCCAAATCTATGCTCCAACAGCCGACAAAGACCAAGAAGAAATAGGAAAATTTTATGAAGAATTAACACAAGCAATAGGAACCTCAAAAAGCAGAGACATTATTATCATCATGGGAGATTTTAATGCCAAAATAGGTGAAGGAAGTGAAGGTGATCTTATTGGACCTTTTGGTTTAGGAACAAGAAATGAAAGAGGAGATTTGCTGTCACAATTTTGCCAGGAAAACAATCTGTCTATTACAAACACATTTTTTAAACTCCCTAAACGAAGACTTTATACTTGGAAATCACCAAGAGACTGCAATGAAGAAGTTTGCAGAAATCAAATTGATTTCATACTTATAAACAAGAGGTACAAAAATTCTATTCATGGTGTGAAAACATATCCAGGAGCTGATATATTTTCTGATCATAACCTTTTAGTAGCAAAGTTCCATGTGAAATTGAAAGCCATACAAAAGAAACAAAAGAAGGACTATATAAATACAACTATTCTAAGAGACCCCTTGACTAAACAAAAGACTTCTGAAGAGATTAATAAGGAATTAGTTAGGATAAAGAATAATCAAACAGAAGACATTGATGGCAAATGGGAACTTATAAAAGACACATTAAATAATGCATGTAAAAACACAATGGCGACCAAACACGACAACATGAAAAAGAAGTGGATGACAGAGAAGATATTACAATTGATGGAACAAAGAAGAATACTTAAAAATAGAGATGAAAGTGAGTATAAAAGATTACATGCAGAAATACGAAAAGAAACACGGCGAGCAAAAGAAGAATGGTACAAGGAACAATGCTCTGAAATTGAGAGTTATGAAACAAGACATGATAGTTTCAACTTACACAAAAAAGTTAAAGATTTAGCTGGACTTAATAAAAAGAAAAGTACAAGTTTATTGTTAGATAAAAATGGCAAAATAATTCCTGATGTTAAAGGTAAACTGGACAGGTGGACAGAATATTTGAAGATACAAGAAAAGATCAAAAATTTTATGATAACATGATCGGAGAACGAGGACCAAGCATATCGAAAGAAGAAATATTACATGTTATCAACAAATCAAAGACAGGAAAAGCCCCTGGACCGGATAAGATACCAAATGACATCCTGAAACTCATAGGAATAGACCATATAGATATATTTGTACAATTGTTTAATGATATTTATAATTCGGGAATTATTCCTAGGGATTGGTTGACATCTACCTTTGTTACATTACCCAAAAAGGCTAATGCCAAATCTTGTAATGATCGCCGTACAATAAGCTTAATGAGTCACACCTTAAAGATATTTCTAAAAGTTATACACCAACGAATATACAAAAAAGTAGAAGAAGGTATAAGTGAAACACAATTCGGTTTTAGAAGTTCCCTCGGTACAAGAGAAGCATTGTTTGCTTTTAACATATTAGCGCAACGATGTATGGAGGTTAACCAGCCACTATATGTGTGCTTCCTGGATTATAATAAAGCATTTGACAAAGTTCGTCATGATCATCTCATAGAATTGTTAGAAAAGAAAACACTTGACAAGAAAGACATCCGCATTATATATAACCTCTACTACAATCAAACCACAACCGTGAAGGCAGAAAACGAGTTATCGAATGATATAGAAATAAAGAGGGGTGTGAGACAAGGTTGCGTTCTCTCACCCTTATTGTTTAATATGTATTCAGAAGACATAATCCAGGCAGCTCTATCAGATGAAATAGCTGGCATTAAAGTGAATGGGCTAAACATTAACAATGTTAGGTTTGCTGATGACACTGCACTACTAGCTGGGAACCTCAAAGATCTACAATTACTTCTTGACAAAGTCGCAGAAAAAAGTGAAGAATTTGGCTTGACTCTTAACGTAAGCAAGACTAAGTTCATGGTGATATCTAAAACACACCAACAAGAAAATCTTACAATCAATAGGGAAAGAGTCGATCAAGTACGTAAATTTAAATATCTCGGAACAATTGTAAATGAGGAGATTGAAAGCTCAGAAGAAATTAAATCGAGAATAGGACAGGCCAGAAGTATCTTTAATAAGATGAAAAATGCATTCTGTTCGAGAGACATTTGTTTAAACACAAAAATGAGGTTGCTAAGATGCTATGTATTCTCAAAATTATTATACGGAATGGAAGCGTGGACATTGAAAAAGAAGGACATGAACAGTTTAGAAGCTTTTGAAATGTGGGCATATAGAAGAATACTTAGAATTAGTTGGGTGTCGAGGATTACTAATCAAGATGTCCTAAGAAGAATGGGAAAGGAAAAAGAATTAATTAAAACTATTAAAGTAAGGAAACTACAATATTTAGGCCATGTTATTAGGGGAGTAAATTACAAAATATTGCAAATAATACTAGAAGGGAAAATTTGTGGGAAGAGAACGAGGGGTAGAAGACGGACATCCTGGATTGACAATTTAAAAAATTGGTACAACTGTTCAACGTCAGAACTCCTTAGATCAGCCAAATCAAGATCAGAAATTGCCATGATGACAGCCAACCTTCTTAGAGGAGACGGCACATGAAGAAGAAGAATGACTGGTTTATGGTGACATAATTAAGCATACAGCATAACATAACAGAAAACGTAATATGTCAAAAGCATAGACAGTGTTCAAAGGCAAAAATGTACAGAGAATATCACAATGCAGCAGCAAAAAAAAAAAAAAAAAAAAATGTAAAACAGTCACCATGTTGAGATATCATAAAGCAAAAATGTCAAAGTCAACTGGTGTTTGCTATATCTTAACTATTTCACAGTCCATACAAACAAAACATGAAAACAAGCGTACATCCATAAAAAAATGAAAAATGTGCACGGTCTGATGTGTAACGACAAGAAGAGCGACCTGCTAACCTTACCTTGCCGGGAACTTGCCAAAAAAAATGCGATAATCAACAGTAATTAGTCATGTGAATATAATTGCATAAGTGGTCATAAAGATTAGTCAATGGCATCGTAGCATGTTACATCATAAAGTGGTTTCATTGAATAAAGGGTTTAACATTGTATACATGGTGGTTCCCCTTACTTTTTCTGGTTCTCAAAGTTTCGACGTGTACAACATTGGGGTGAGGAATGCTGCGAATCCGATATGGACCTGCGTATAGAAGTTCAAATTTACTGCACTTACCTTTTATTCTGCTGGATAAATAGTGCGTACGTACTAATATCTTCTGTCCAATGTGAAAGTCACGGCGTGTACAAACCTGTTTTTGCTGTCTTCTCCGGCGCTCTGCGGCACGTTTAATGTTGTTCAGCGCAATTTTAATTATTTCATGGTGTCGTAGTCGACGAGATGTAGGAAAGTTTACTAATTCTGTAATTTTGTTTGGTGGTTCAACGTTTTTCAGTATAACAGACGGAGATAGCATAGTAGATTCATTTGGAATGGAATTAATTACATCTTGGAATGAGAATATGTGTGTGTCCCAATCAATATGTCTTTTGTGGCAGTATATTCTACACAGTTTACCAATTTCTTTCATTAATCGTTCACAGGGGTTCGAAGAAGCATGGTACTTGGATATATAGATCGGAGAAATGTTTCTAGCTCGTAACATGCGTGTCCATATAGCAGAACGAAATTGTGATCCATTGTCAGAAATTACTTTCATCACATGTCCTACATGAAATAGAAAATGTTTTACAAATGCTTTCGAAACAGTTTTAGCAGTAGCTTTGCGTAACGGAGTGAAAGTAACAAATTTTGAAGTGAGTTCAACAGCGACAAAGATGTAGCAAAAACCTCTGTTAGTTCTCGGAATCGGACCAAAAATATCTACTGCGGCCATATGTCTTAATTTAACAGGTACAATGGGATATAATGGACGAATATGTGAAGTAGTGTCTGACTTAGCTTTCTGGCAAATTTTACATGACGCTAAAACTCGTCGTATACGTTTTTCCATGTTGGTAAAATAACAGTTCTGTCTCAGTATAAGAAAACATTTTCTGGCTCCGTAATGTGCATAACTTAAATGAGTGTACCAGATTAATTTATTAACCAGTTCGTCAGGAATGCATAATAACCAATTGTTGCTGTCAGGATGAGAGCGGCGAAACAGAATGTCATTGCGTACAGTGTAATGGTTTCTAATCGTAACATTATTCTTATCTTGCCAAAGGTGTTTAATTTCTTTCCACACATTGTCTTTACTTTGCTCTTTTGCTATGTCCTGTACTGACGATGAAATAAAATTTTCAAATGCAACTTGCTGAATGTACAGAACGCTGAAATTTGCTTTGCAGAAGTTGGTTGCGACGTCTTGCTGATTGTTGATGAGAGAACGAGATAGTGCGTCTGCTATAACATTTTGTGTGCCGGGAATGTGAACAATCGTAAAATTAAATTCCTGTAAATAAAGTTTCCATCTGCTTAATCTGTCGTGAGTGAATTTAGCCGAAAGTAAAAATTGTATCGCTCTGTGGTCTCTGTAAACAGTAGTATGTCTGCCATAAAGAAAATGTCTAAATCTCGTGAAAGCTCAAACAACACATAATGTTTCCAATTCTGTAACGGAATAATTTCGTTCAGCAGGTGACAGAATGCGACTTGCAAATGCGATGTTTTTAATTACTGTTGAGCCATCTTCTTCAATTTCCTGAAAAATATGTACGCCTAAAGCGGTGTTAGAACTGTCGGTGGCAATAGAAAAATTTCTGGTAAGATCTGGGTGCGATAAAAGTGGAGCATTCAACAAAGCATGTTTCAGGTTCACGAATTCAGAATGTGCTTGCTTAGCCCATGACCAAATAGCATTTTTACCTGTTAATTGGCATAATCTAGATGTGTCTAAAGCAGAGTGATGTCTAAAGCAGAGTGATGAATAAATTTACGAAAAAAGTTAATTAAGCCCAAAAAGCTGCATAATTGTTTTTTCGTCGTGGGAACAGTAATGTCACGAAGAGCTTGAAGTTTTTCCGGATCAGGCGCAATGCCTTCTGCTGAAATTACGTGTCCAAGAAATTTTATGGAAGTTTTGCCAAAATGCGATTTATTGAGATTAACTGTAAGTCCTTGTGCACGAAAAGTTTGTAACAGATGTTCAAGAATCATATTGTGTTCAGACCAGTTAGCTTCTGCAATAAGAATGTCGTCTACGTACGTCGTGATAATATTTTTCATGCAAACGTGTGTCGGATGGCGTCAAAATTAACAACATTTTTTGTGAACAAGATTCTGCGTGTCAAAATTATTGCTTATGTTACTGGAATATGCAACCTGTACTGTATGTGGTCAAATTCTATCGTACGTGCTGTTATTTATTTTACGGGAGGATGCTGTGGCATATCCACTATTTGAACTGCTCTGTGATTTCCTACTGACGTGTTACGCTATAGATGACACCTATTGTCTGGTTCATTCATGATAATATGTTGTTGCTGATGTTCTTGCTCCTGAAAAGATCGACTGTTATTAAATGTACGCTGAAAATTGTGCTCATTATTTGTACGTTGGTCATGATAGTCATTCCTATACGGTGCATTGCGATAGGAATTGAAATACTGTGTTTTCTATACGTAGTTATTTCCTTGCTGCTGTGCGTTACTATTTGTTGGAGGTGAGACTATACGTGCACGCGGCGAAACATTAAAGCTTGGTTGACCTTGTAGACTGCATTGTTGGCTACATATGCTAAGCGGCTGACTTTCATGCTATTGCGGTGGAAAACATCTATTGTTACTAAAATGTGGTTCCTGTTACTAATAATTCTACACATACTGATGATTATGATTTTATCTGTTATCAAAATTCTCGTGGTTGTCATTTCTGGAGTGCCTAATGAAAATTGTCACATTCGGTAAAAATTTGTCACATCGGGTTTTCATAACACGTTTCTTAATCCTAGGTAGAGCAATAGTTAAAGAGCTGTTTTGATAGATATAAAGGATAGTAGAAGAAAAAGCAGCAGTGCAGAAAACTAAAGATGAAACAGCACTACTACAGCTCGGGGCCATATGCACGCTACGCCACATATTCATTAAAGCGTTATGAATCCGCTGAGGTTAATTACACACTGCAAATAAATTTTAGCTTTTGCGTTGCAGGCAATAGCGGTAAAAATCCAAACACACGTTGCTGTATTCTTGCTAATTCTAATTTCTGCATTATATGCAATGCTGATAAAAATACAATAGCAAATTGTCGCATCAGGTTCAAAGCTAGTTTCTGCATTACAGGTAATAGCGGTGAAA
Source organism: Schistocerca piceifrons (assembly GCF_021461385.2). Lineage (NCBI taxonomy): Eukaryota > Metazoa > Arthropoda > Insecta > Orthoptera > Acrididae > Schistocerca > Schistocerca piceifrons. Next base: position 118,154,415 of record NC_060144.1, read on the forward strand.
GTACAAAGTGCAAAGCGTGTACCTGTACTCTGTCATTATTAAATTCCTTAGATTTTCTTACAAATGCAAATTGCTCGAAATCTACGTTCTCGTCACTCAGTTTGAGAACACGTTCAGGTTTGTGTGTGAATCTGTTCGTCTGTGTCATTTCGGATTTCAAGTTGCGTAGCTTATCAGATTTTAAGTCGCGTAGCTTTTCGGATTTTAAGTCGCGTAGTCTCTGTAAATTGCTCAAATTATACGCGCTGCGTAAGTCTGACAAATGTTCGCAAAGTGGCGTCTGTTGTGATGTGTTATTAACTGAAATACTTTTCATCTCTGTTACTTCTTGTTGTAAACTTGACAACTTTCTACGCAACGTGTCATTAGACGAATCGATCTCATTGATTGTCTGTTGTAGATTTTGAAATTAAGGTGTTTGATTAAATGAAACCGGTGAAGTATCGTCTGATTTGCTGTCATTATTACCTTCAATGACGTCAATACGACGGGCCAGTTCATCACATTTTTCAGTCAGTATTTTTACCTGATCATCGGTTTTAGTGTCAGTGGCATTAATCTGTTTTTGCAATTTACGTGCAGTTTCGTTCAGTTTTTGAACGTCAGCTTTGACGACATCGGAATCCTGTGTTAGTTCTAATTGTTCGAGTCTGTCGGTCACTGTTTGAAAATCGGTTGTGCATGTGTCTGTTTTCGATTTAAGATCCGAAATTTCGTCACGTAATTCTGTGTTCGACTGTTTGATGGTATTAATTTCGTCGGACACTGTGGCAATATTATTGTCTACATACGTTTTTGCCTTCGCAAACATTTTACGTTTGTCTTCTTTTCTCTGAGCAGTGATTGTTTCCATGACTTGACGTTTGACTTTATTTTGATCCTGAATAAATTTGCGGAAACGCGTATCACTGTTTTGTATGTGAAGACTAAGACGTTCGTTAATTTGAGTGTTCTGTTGTTCGAATTTCGCGTCAATCTTTTCATCCATTGTGCGCGAAAGTTCTGCTGTCATTGCTTTAAACTCGTCGCGTAATTGCGTAGCTTTTTCAGAGCATTGTCTACCGACTGCGCTAATTTCCTCTCTAAGTGTTTCTGTTGTAGCTGTTTGCATGTCCCTTAATTCTTGAGCAACAGATTTAATTTCTTCGCTACTTTTTCTTGAACAAGCCTCAATTTCCTCGCGCAACTGTTCCTTAGTGTCATGACATTGTGCGGCACCGTCTCTAATTTGTTCACTAAGCTGTCTGGAACTGTTGTCTAATTTATCATTTAGCTGTCTGGAACTGTTGTCTAATTTTTCATTTAACTGTTTGGAATTGTTGTCTAATTTTTCATTTAACTGTCTGGAATTGTTATCTAATTTTTCATTTAAGTGTTGTTTGAGTTTTTCGTTATCTTGTTTGACCTGTTCATTAAGTTGTTTGAAATCTTCACTCTGTTGTCTGACCTGTTCACTAAGTTGTTTGTGATTTTTGTCTTGTCTTTCATTCTGTTGTTTGATTTCAACTTTCTGTTCTAGCAATATTGCCATAATTTGAGCCAATGTAACATTCTCTACTCTATTATCTGCGCTGTTCGATTGCGTACCTACAATTGTCACGTTTTGTGTGACCATTTGGTCATTCTGTAATTTACAAAAAGGTTTGCCAGTCAAATGTACACTATCAGTCATTGTTTCAGAATTAAATAGATCCGTCCTACTTTGAGTATCCTGATCACTTTCATTAGAAAAATTTGTCTGTACATCACTTGAATTTTCCAAACCGTGTGTGTTAAGCTGGGCAGCGCTCATTACAATAGAGCTCCCCGCGTCATCAATTGTCGTCAAATTAACAGAGGAGACAATTGAGTTCGCTTGTTCATTATTAAGGTAAAAGTCATCATTAGTGGTTGGATCGCACTGATTGTCAGTGAACGCAGGATTGTCATCATTACACTGCGTGTCACAAGTCCTATCGGTAAAGTTGTTTGAGTCGGTAATTTCGTTCATTACTCCTCGCGATGTACTATTAATAGTCTTTCGCGGCATTTTAACACAAATCACAATTATTCACAAATGAAACAAAAACAATGCAAAAATTCAACAAATATAAGTACAACAGAGAGCAACGAATTGCCGTTGATCTGTGGAAAGAAAGTCACAAAATTAGTAAAAGCGTTGCGCCAAATCCTAATTATATTTAAGCAAATAAGAGCAGATATCTGACTGTTTCTTAGAAGATTCCCAAAGAAATACGATCCTGGCCGGATGTCGCCAAGTGTAACCTCCCCACCGAAAATTAAGCATAGCAAAGTTAAATAAAAATGGAGCCACGAAGCAATATCGTCACCACAGAAATATTTAAATAAAAAAATAATAAATGGGAGCCAAGTGTAACCTCCCCACAATGAATTCTACTGACAATGACAATTAAATGTGAGAATCGCAATCTGACCCAAATGTGAGCTCCCCACAAAAATAATGAAAGACATACAAAATGTTGCAAAGTCCGTCCCCCACAAAATGAAAGATAATTCAATGATAATGAAATCTCAGTGACAATGAAAACGCAAATAGACCGAAATGTCGATCTTAGGCCCTGTGCAAAAATTTAGAATTGATTTCTTACCTCACTATAACTGCATCTGCTCTTATTTTTCGCCATAGCTTGGAGGAAATGCATCGCAAATATTTTTTTGAATTTAACTGAAACTTTTGTTAAGGGAAATGCAACGGGAATATTTTTTTCAATTAAATAGCTCTTTTGTTAAAAATGCTTCGAAAACAAAATTATTATTGGGGCACTTCTTGAAAATTAATTACAATAAATATACATTACATTATCTGGTGTGCGCAATGCAGCTTCATTACCTTGTTTAACAATATACCTCATTTAGCATCTTGACCAGAGACCCATGTCGACCCCCGTGGACTGCGTCCCACTCGCGACTCTACCCGCAACTGTACAAGACTACTACTGCCGACAGACTGCTACGAACAACAACAACTGCCGACTCCCTACATGCAACTGTTCTCTCGTAACTGAATCATCTCGCACGCGCTACTACTCTCTGGTCAGAGATTGTCATGGCTCGCCATCGCTGCATACGTGTTTCAAACTGGAACACATCATGCACAATGTGGCGTGCTGACCCATGACTAATCTGTAAACATGCTGCAATGTCATTTAGTGTCACTCGGCGGTTTTCCTTCTCTATGGCTTCAGCTACTGCTATGGTTCAAATGGCTCTGAGCACTATGGGACTCAACATCTTTGGTCATAAGTCCCCTAGAACTTAGAACTACTTAAATCTAACTAACCTAAGGACATCACACACACCCATGCCGGAGGCAGGATTCGAACCTGCGACCATAGCAGTCCCGCGGTTCCGGACTGCAGCACCAGAACCGCTAGACCACCGCGGCCGGCTCTGCTACTGCTATGTTCTGTGGAGTCACAACTCGTTGTGCCTGACCTGGACGAGGAGCATCTTCCACTGAAGTCACACCATTTGCGAACTTCCTACTCCATTCGTAGACTTGCTGCTGTGACAAACATACATCACCGTACTGAACCTTCATTCGTCGATGAATTTCAATAGGTTTCATACCTTCACTACGCAAAAACGGAATAACAGGACGCCGTTCTTCCCTGGTGCAAGTCGCAAGTGGGGCGGCCATCTTTATACTGATATTGCGACGGTATGTGTGCATCTGCACTATGCTGCCACCTACAGGCCATTCTACACGCTGTTTTTAGCACGCTTACCAACTTACAGGATAACGGCGTGAAATTTCGAATTGTTACTACAAATTTAAGGTTTTCATTTCACTCACCCTCGCAATCCGTCGACCACCTCGAATGATAATGTCCGCATGTTCCGACACAGCAAGACACTCAGCCGTGTACGGCCGGCCAACACGTGGGAGATGCGACAGGTCTGTGCGACCTTGTTGCGATGATGACAGACGCCTCGCCGAACGATTCAGCGTGCTTTTGTTGACTACCAGGCCTCTGTAGACATTCTGCACGCGCCTATGAATATCTGCGATGCTCTGGTTTTCCGCCAAAAGAAAGTCAGTGACAGCTCTCTGCTTCGAATGCACCTCCATTACAGACCCCATTTTGAAGGTTACAAATAGCCACCTGTCGGAACTTCATGAAACTACAGGGGGTAAAGCGGGAATATTCCCAACAAATTCCGAAGTTTTCCAATAGAAATTGGCCCAGAAAAAAAGATATGTTGCACGTAATTTGGCCACATCACATTAACGTCGTTTTCGCTTTTACTGACGTTAATCTTTTAATCTCTTTCCACCACACTATCCATCTCGTTCAACTGTTCTTCCAAATCCTTTGCTGTCTCGGATACAATTACATTCTCATCGGCAGACCTCAAAGTTCTCTCTCTCTCTCTCTCTCTCTCTCTCTCTCTCTCGCTGAACTGCAATTCCCTGCCCAAGTTTCTCCTTGGTGTCCTTCACAGCTTGCTCAACGTACGGACCGAATAACATCAGCGATAGGCTACAAGCCTGCCTCACTGCCTTCTCAACTTCTGCTTCTCTTAATGGCTTTCTACTCTTATAACTGTTTCTGTACAAGTTGTAAATAACCTTTTGCTTACTGTATTTTATCCCTGCTTCTTCCAAATTTCAAAGAATGTAATCCAGTCATTGATCTCAAGAGCTTTCTATAAATCTACAAAATTATAAACTTAGACATCTTCAACATTTTTGGTCATGTCTTCCTCAGTTGCGCGTAATATTACGGTATATTGATAATTTTTACTTATTGACCGTCTGACAGCAACTGAATAAAACACAATTTTCGTGCCATACGCGTTTCGCCTTTATTTTCTGCAAAGCATCATTAGTGGCAGGTTGCGTGGACAGTTTCTTACATATTACGCTCCTGTTGCATTTTTGGTGTTGTTCTTCTTCTTATGAATGCCGATTTGCGTTATTTTCCCACATACCACAGCATTATGAACTGAACGCTTGTTTCAATGCAATGTTTTGGTTTCTGTTTTGACAGTCGGCAGCAGAAACCAAAACATCGCATTGAAACAAGCGTTCAGTTCATAATGCTGTGGTATGTGGGAAAATAACCGCAAATCGGCATTCATAAGAAGAAGACCAACACCAAAAATGCAACAGGAGCGTAATATGTAAGAAACTGTCCACGCAACCTGCCACTAATGATGCTTTGCAGAAAATAAAGGCGAAACGCGTATGGCACTAAAATTGTGTTTTATTCAGTTGCTGTCAGACGGTCCATAAGTAAAAATTATCAATATACCGTTATAAACGTAGATTTGCTTTTCTTCAACCTTTCTTCTACGATAAGTTGTAGGGTCAGTTTTGTCTCGCTTGTCTCTACATTTCTCTAAAATACAAACTGATCTTCACCGAGGCTGACTTATAACAGTTTTTTTTCCATTTCTCTACAAATCTGTACTGTTTGAAAGTGGGTCCGCTGCCGCAGTCAGCTGGTTTCTAGGCCTTCTGCACTAGTTATTTCCGTGTCGTGCTGTCCAGGCGGCCACTGTGGCTGCTGGACCTACGCTCCCATGCGTTTGTCTGACGTGGATGTGATTCCCGATGACTGACTGGCCCGCCAGCCACACATTTATGTTTCCACAGTTATATGCTGGCATCTGAAGCTCAAGCTTTAAGCTTCGAAATCGGTCGTGGAATAAATTAATAAATTACTGGCAACTGAAGAGGATTTTTATTCCATAAATGTGCTACTCAGTTGCGGATGTTCACTTGATCAAATATTTTGCACTGAAATTATTTGCAACAGTAGATCTGGAAAATATGCACTACTTAGGAATAATAAGTCTTGCGATCACAAAACTGAAATAAAATTTTTCGACGATTACCTACTTACACTATGTATACACTGAAATTGACCAAGTGACCAGGATGTTCTTACTCCTCTTTTCAGTAAGTGGGATAAATAAGGCAACCACTGTTCCAGGTTTTTCCATCGTTCGAATTACCAGCAAGTAGAATTGGCATAGGATCGCTGTAGAATGTCTCAAAGTTGATTACGAATTATTACAGCTCAAGTACAAAAGTGAAAATCATTATGTAATACAGTTATAAAGTTTATATACAAAATTTCAGCACACAATCCATAGTGCCGCATTTACGTGCAGGCTATCTAGGCTCTCGTACCACAAAGGAGAGAGCGCCACAAAATTTTAAATAAAACATTTCTTTTGTAGAGCAGACCAGCTGCGGCTTAAATTCAGTTAAATATAATTGATGGCAGTTGAGAAGTTCATACCATATAAATTAATAAGAGACGAAATCGATCCCCCGTGTTACACAAAACAGGTCAGGATGCTGTTGCAGAAGAAACTTAAAAAACATGCCAGATTTACAAGAAAGTAAAACCCGCAAGGTTGACAAAGTTCTACAGGAGCTCGAAGTGTAACGCTGAATTCAATGAGAGATGCTTCTAACAGTTTCCACACCGACAATTTGCCTCGAAATCTGGCAGAAAACTTAAATAGATTCTGATAGTATGTAACGTACAACAGCTGCAAGACACATTCAATACCTTCATTACGGTATAGCAATGACAATGTTACCGATGATAGTGCATCTAAACCGCAGTTACGAAACACGATTCTCCGAAATTCCTTCACCAAAGAAGACGCAGTGAATATTTCAGAATTCAAATCAATAACAGCTGCCAACATGATTAATTTAGTAGTAGAGATCCTTGTAGTAGTGAATCAACTTAAATCGCTTAATAAAGGTAAGTCTTTCGGTCCAGACTGCATATTAGTTAGGTTCCGTTCGAGGTATGCTGATACAACAGACCCATATTTAGCCATCATATACAACCGCTCGCTCAGCGAAATATCTGTGCCTAAAGACTGGAAAGATGCACAGAACACACCGATACATCTTTGGCGTTTCCAATGATGTTATAGGCCCCTTTCTGTTTCTAATTTATAGGGAGTCTACAACAGATGATCTGAGCAGCCCTCTTACATTGCTTGCAGATGATGCTGTCGTTACCATCTAGTTAAGTCATCAGAAGATAAAAATCAATGGCAAGATGATTTAGACAAGATAGCTTTATAGTGCGAAAAGTGGTACGTGACTCTAAACAATAAAAAGTTGAGGTCGTCCACATGAGCACTGAAAGTATTCCGTCAAGTTTATGTTACACTGTAAATCACACCAATTGAACTAAATACCTAGAGAGTACAATTACGACCATCTTAAACTGGAGCCATCACATAGAAAGTGTTGTGGGGAAGACGAACCAAAGACGGCGTTTTATTGGTAGAACGCTTAGAAGAAGCAACAAATCTACTAAAGACGCTGCCTACACTACTTTTTTCCATCCTCTTCTAGGGTTTTGATGTCCGGTATGGGATCCCTACCAGACAGAAATGACGTAGAACATCGATAAAGTTCAAAGAAGGGCAGCTCGTTTGGTATTATCGCAGATATGATAAGCCAGTTGCGGTGGCAATAATTAAAATAAAAATGTGTTTCATCACTGCAAGATCTGTTCAAGAAATTTCAACCACCAATTTTCTCCTGCGAGTGCGAAAATATTTTGTAGACTCACACCTACACGGGGAGAAATAAACATCGTAATGAAATAGGAGAAGTCACTGCTCCGACGGAAAGATTTAAGTGTCCACCTTCCCCACATACTATTCGAGAGAATGTACTGTGTTACGCCACATTGATCTACGTAGAGTGACGTAGCGAGACGTGACTCTAATCTGTATACTGACAATAGCCCTGCCCTCAATACTAGAGATACCTTGACCCATTTCTAATATAAATCGTTAAACTTTAGTCCAAGATGTTTAATCGTGTGAATCTAATAGGAACTGCGCATAAGCCACGAAACCGACTATAACAGAAGTACACAGCTTACATGTCCTTACTACATCGTACACGCTCTGTCGAAACTAAACTCGTCAATAGAGTTGCAATGGGTTGAAGTGGTGAATGGTCAACACACCTCAGTATTGGTATTTCTCGTTATAGTAATTAGGATTTGATTAAATCTTGTGCGCACTGCACGCTATTTGAAACATAAATACGATCGTTCAATGAACCGTAACGTCGGTTGCTATTGACATCAACAGCTCAACAACTCTCAGTAAAAACTGAACGCTACAACCCGTAACTTGCGCCGACTATGGCGTTGTTATTCACAATTTTAATGATTAAAACCTCTTAATGACAGCAAATAAGTTTATAATCCGAAATAACTACAGCTATCGTTGGTTATTTACATTATCCACGCTAACGATCGATATAGTTTGTTACGCGAAGATCTTTCACTTACTACTCTTAAACAAAATCATCTAAAAACACGTAATAAATATTTACCGTGACCAACGTTTTCACTTACTTACGGTAAATCTCAATTTCGTGCGCTCTTGTTCAGTTAAATTTAATAAACCATTTCTCATTACGATAATTCGGAACGCAGCAACAAAAAGCATTTCATTGCAAACCAGCAATACCTAGCGATATCCGTATTTACGACAGTATTAATTCTCTTACGATCTGAAAACGTTGTTACTGTCGCTATTCCTTACTTCTTTCTCTTTTAGCCTTGAAATAATCATTAAGTGAGTAAAGAAGTTAATACCTTTGCCTTTTCTTAAATGAAGTCTAATTAAATCCATTTTCTCTAATTATTGATTTTAAATCGTAATAAAGTCTCAATAAGACATTGATTCTTGAATCCATCTCTTTGAAACCTGGAATAACTGACTTATCTTTGCCAGAATGACTTTTAAATGCTTTGCATCAGTGTAGCTCTTTATTATTTACGCCACTTGCATATCTTTCAGTGGGGATTCAAACCTTTCCACTGTAAAATTAGGCTCCAGACTCAGATATTAAATTTGACTTTTCTTGCTTTGGATCAAATTAGTGTCTCACATACAACTTTCATATGAACGAGTGACATTCAAAAAATCTGAGCTTCAAACAAATCGGCATAGGACAGATAAAACAAAAACACAAAAGTCCCACGTGCCACCACCACTTTCTTTAACTTTAATAAAGCAATAAAGGCTCATCCAGTTCAGGTGTTGGCAATCGTAAACCCTCTAATAGTCCCTTAATTACATTTGCCACTCGTCACCCTACCAAGCAATGGAACTGCATATCGTCGAATAATATTAATTGGTTCCGCTTGGGTACGAAGTTTATCCTCAACGACTAAGGTGACAAATTTTACAAAAAATGGCTCTAAGCACTATGGGACTTAACATTTCAGGTCATCAGTCCCCTAGACTTAGATCTACTTAAACCTAACTAACCTAAGGACATCACACACATCCATGCCCGAGGCAGGATTCGAACCTGCGACCGTAGCAGCAGCGCGGTTCCGGACTGAAGCGCCTAGAACCGCTCGGTCACAAGCGGCCGACCACACAAATTTTAAAGACTACAAAAACGGTGTCCTCTCTTTTACATAAGTCGTGCAGATCCTTGAGCTTGGCTTAATAAAACACCAATTGAAAATTAAACTCAGTGGTAGACAAAGCCACAATTATTGCGCCACTAACCCTGTAGTGCGTAGGTACTCAAAATAAACACCAACATAAACCGCTCAACACTCAAATATCTTAGAGTGGGTGTCCAAAATCACAACAATGTCGCAACGGCTCAGTTACCTTACCAACTTAAACCACGTCGACTTCTATAGTCTCGTGCGCACGTGGAATACCACGAATCGTACTCTTAAGTCTAGCTCAATGATTGACAAACATCTTCAAACATCAACTCCTCCAAATATGGAACACAGTTTCACCGAAATTAGAGCGTAGCTTTACAACAGCAGGCTAGCCCGTTACCTCCTTCACAAAGTGATCACTAATAAACTTTATCCACGCTACTGCAGCGTCAATTAATCTATTCCTCCACATACACGATCGTAGCACAAATCTCCCTAGCGCTACGACCCAAAATAAACTTAAGTCAATTACTTTAACGTACGCTACTTTCTCTCGTTCTACAACACCGGCCGAGTACCAACTCAGTAATTCAATAAAACTTCAGACGATATTCACACAAAATTTAATAGTCGCGACCCCACCTATATCCGCGATCTATTGTCTTTCCCGGTGACTATTCGACACTACAATTAGTTAAAGCTTGCACCTACCAGCTCTAGCATAGGCTTCCCTAGCAAGACTCAAATCAGAACTGAACTTCTAAATTCCAAAAACCATAGGGGAACCAATTTAGACAGTCACTTCACAATTCCGTTGCTTTTAACAACTAAATGTAAGTCCAACAGCGGCCTTCGTTCCGTTGAATGGCGGCCACCTCGATGTGATGATATCTCTGGCTCGGACGGCTGTTGTCTGCTGCTGCCAACCCGAGGAGAGTCTTTGCCGCAACTTGCTCGTTCTGTCAAGCGCAGTTGAAAGCTCGCTTTTCCTACAACATTTACACACATAAGACTTTAGTTACAGAACATATACACATTTATAACCATTCATCAAGTATTTAATACTTGCCAGCCGCTAAGTTAATATGTTGAAGCAAGTCAACGTCCGTGACGGCGCCCGTCACAACTGGAACGGTCAAAAAATAGTCTAAAACTGGTTCAATGAACCTTGTGCCTAGCAAGTTAGTGAGAACTGCTGAGTAATCGTAGATGTAGACAATACCGTGGTGCGAGCCCCCTTACAATAGTAAATTGGTGGATTTAATTGTGTTGCATAGGCTGACAAATATGATTTTTTTCAATGGACAGCTGATTCAAATCAGTATTCACCTCTCATGCGCGGTGGTCCCTCACTCAAGTTACAAATGGAACCAAGTCAGTTGTGTGCCATTTCAGCTGAAAAAAGCGCTGAGACTTTTAAAAAAACGTTACGGAGTTTTGCTTGATTGAAAAAAGTTCCCCGACAGACAACTTCTTCCGCACCTCATTTCATCCAAAGCAGGACCCATAAAATGTCAAAGACTGATTTTCTAATACTGTATCGAGGTCACTCTAAAACAGGACCTGCCGCTTATTATCGCAAACAACAACTGAAAAGGGTCCTCCTCAAAATTGGAAGTTGATCAGAAATACGCTTTGAAACTCCATGTTAGAAGATAGCCTCAACGTTTGCGCTTCGCTCAATACTGAAAGTGATACGAGACGATTTAAACAAGTTAACTTACTGATTATTATGGCAAGCCAAGTTACTTTTGTTGTATACTGCGCTATACTTCACCAACTACCACAATTAAAAAAAGAGAAGAGAGAAACGATGTATACATGATAAACCTCTCCGCTCAAAAATATTCCTCTCCTTCATACCTCCTTTGTGTTACCACAAATGACAAGTCACTGATCTCATTTGTACTAAGATTGCAGAACACGTGAGATGCCTATTTGCTTCCACTGCCCAGAGTGGAGTGCATAAGTTCTAATAAAAGTTCACCAACCTGCAGTCTTCTACAGTTGTTGTTCCCTGCGCAGAGCCGGCCGGAGTTGCCGAGCGGTTCTAGGCGCTTCAGTCTGGAACCGCGCGACTGCTACGGTCGCAGGTTCGAATCCTGCCTCGGGCATGGATGTGTGTGATGCCCTTAGGTTAGTTAGGTTTAAGTAGTTCTAAGTTTTAGAGGACTGATGACCTCAGCTGTTAAGTCCCATAGTGCTCAGAGCCATTTGAACCATTTTTGAACCCTGCGCAGAAAACAGCACGCAGATCGCGATTCCGTAATCTTGAGGCTGTAAGAAACTCTTAACGAGGAACTGTTATTTTACAAATAATTAAATTTCCAATTAGTTTGTTTATACGGGATGCCACTCGCTTTTTATTAGCAGAACCCGAGAAACTGCACAATTACATTCCAGTTTAGAGTCACAAATGATTTCTGTTCTTCAAAAAATTAACGAACTGCATATTTTCATAATTAGTATCACACTGTTCGCAAATATACACTCCTGGAAATTGAAATAAGAACACCGTGAATTCATTGTCCCAGGAAGGGGAAACTTTATTGACACATTCCTGGGGTCAGATACATCACATGATCACACTGACAGAACCACAGGCACATAGACACAGGCAAGAGAGCATGCACAATGTCGGCACTAGTACAGTGTATATCCACCTTTCGCAGCAATGCAGGCTGCTATTCTCCCATGGAGACGATCGTAGAGATGCTGGATGTAGTCCTGTGGAACGGCTTGCCATGCCATTTCCACCTGGCGCCTCAGTTGGACCAGCGTTCGTACTGGACGCGCAGACCGCGTGAGACGACGCTTCATCCAGTCCCAAACATGCTCAATGGGGGACAGATCCGGAGATCTTGCTGGCCAGGGTAGTTGACTTACACCTTCTAGAGCACGTTGGGTGGCACGGGATACATGCGGATGTGCATTGTCCTGTTGGAACAGCAAGTTCCCTTGCCGGTCTAGGAATGGTAGAACGATGGGTTCGATGACGGTTTGGATGTACCGTGCACTATTCAGTGTCCCCTCGACGATCACCAGTGGTGTACGGCCAGTGTAGAAGATCGCTCCCCACACCATGATGCCGGGTGTTGGCCCTGTGTGCCTCGGTCGCATGCAGTCCTGATTGTGGCGCTCACCTGCACGGCGCCAAACATGCATACGACCATCATTGGCACCAAGGCAGAAGCGACTCTCATCGCTGAAGACGACACGTCTCCATTCGTCCCTCCATTCACGCCTGTCGCGACACCACAGGAGGCGGGCTGCACGATGTTGGGGCGTGAGCGGAAGACGGCCTAACGGTGTGCGGGACCGTAGCCCAGCTTCATGGAGACGGTTGCGAATGGTCCTCGCCGATACCCCAGGAGCAACAGTGTCCCTAATTTGCTGGGAAGTGGCGGTGCGGTCCCCTACGGCACTGCGTAGGATCCTACGGTCTTGGCGTGCATCCGTGCGTCGCTGCGGTCCGGTCCCAGGTCGACCGGCACGTGCACCTTCCGCCGACCACTGGCGACAACATCGATGTACTGTGGAGACCTCACGCCCCACGTGTTGAGCAATTCGGCGGTGCGTCCACCCGGCCTCCCGCATGCCCACTATACGCCCTCGCTCAAAGTCCGTCAACTGCACATACGGTTCACGTCCACGCTGTCGCGGCATGCTACCAGTGTTAAAGACTGCGATGGAGCTCCGTTTGCCACGGCAAACTGGCTAACACTGACGGCTGCGGTGCACAAATGCTGCGCAGCTAGCGCCATTCGACGGCCAATACCGCGGTTCCTGGTGTGTCCGCTGTGCCGTGCGTGTGATCATTGCTTGTACAGCCCTCTCGCAGTGTCCGGACCAAGTATGGTGGGTCTAACACACCGGTGTCAATGTGTTCTTTTTTCCTTTTCCAGGAGTGTACGTCCAAAGAACAATAGATTGCTAATAACGTCTTAACTAACATTGACCGCCGCAGACAACATGTCTGTCCACCGACGTATCCTAACCAGCTCTATTAACAAACGATAGATTACTAACGAAAACTTAACTAACACCGGCTGCGACAGACATCATGTTTGTCCTCCGACGCTGCCGAACCACCTGTAATCTTACAGTCGAACCAGTTCGCCCGCCATCCAAGTTAGGTGTGATCCGAAGGTCACTGAAATGCTTCGTCTGCCTTTTCATTTCGCAGTTGTTTATAATTCTTCTGGTTACTTGAGAAATAATGGAATGATGGCACGCTATTGAGAGATGTTTCAACTATGACATGCACGTAAATATACTGTTTAGTTCGTCTAATATTAATAACAGAAGGTTATAATTCTGGCGCGCAACTTCCGAATGCAGCAACCAATCGCGGAGAAGGACCACAATTTAGGCGATCTTTCTCACGATACCCACACCGAGCAAACCATCTGTCATCGGTACCTCACACCACATTACGTGATCTTGCCACTTCTACCTTCTCAACTGCTCTAAGAAGAGCTTCTTGTACCTGAATGTCATGGCTATAAAGCCAGAAATATTACACAACTACATAAACAACGGTCGGTACGTTCTGTCTGTCGTTCAGCTCGTTGACGAGTCCTTCGAGAATTGCTGTGTGAAAGTCCTCATCATTGCAAAATCTATGACCCTCCAGATGATCTTCCCCGATTGCCCGGATACTGCCGTCTGTGATCGATGCCAACGGGCTTCCTTCCCTAACAGCATCGTCCACATCTGTGCGTCCCTGGTCAAGCCGTTTGGCAGCCTTTCAATACGCCTGGATGTGACCCGTATACCGCCAGAATTTCGCGGTGAGTCTGCGTACAACGTAGACGATCTACACACAAGAATCGTAATTCCGCGCGTAGTTCAACTTTGGAGCACGTTTCCATTTGCCACACTATTTCACTTCCACACTATGGTGCACCTCTTATTTGTACCACAGCATTACTGCATCTGCAGGAAACCAGGAACACGTACTGTCTTCTGACAGTGTGGCACTGTTGTTGCGCAATTTTTGCAAATTAGTGGTGAGATCCAATGGGACCAACTGCTGAGGTCATCGGTGCCTAAGCTTACACACTACTTAATCTAGCTTAAACTAACTTACGCTAAGGACAACACACACACTCGTGCCCGAGGGAGGACTCTAACCTCCGAAGGGGGGAGGGGATCCGCGCGGACCGTGACAAGGCGCCCGAGACCGCACGGCTATCCCGCGCGACTGTTGCATATGATCTTAGCGTGTTACGACATGTGTAACCTGCCTTCTCAAGTAGCTACGTATTTTAAGACAATTAAGTTATGAAAATATTGTAAGTAGCTTCATTAGTGTGAAGTGTTTGCGCAAACCATTTCGACAGTAAGAGTATTTAAAACTTTAATTGTAACGCTGATTATTCGCGAAAGTATTGTAATTGAATTCTGCTTGGTTGATACGTTCCTTTCGTTACCTTCCATTTGCCTAACAAACATGTTGGTATGTAGCTGTGTTATGTCTTTTTCAAAACAGAATTACTGATTTTTATTGGACACGAATCTCAATTTTTGCTCCTTTTCTAAAGAGGTATAGTTGTTGATAGGGATTTTTACAAATCGTCGAGAATACCTTTATTACTTCAATTTTTCCAATTTTTAATTTCATCGATCCATTAAATCATAAATTGTTGTTAAAATTTTATACAAAACAACAATACATCGTAAATGCCGCTTTGTAGTGTTACAATTTGAAAAGTTTTCTAAAATCCAATTTTCTGCGAGTTAGTTGTCACAAAATTTCTCCTGGTGAGGCCTCCTCCACAGGTTTAGTCTATGGTTCTTTAGATTCTGAATACCGTTCTGGTTCTGTTCCATTCAATAAAACGTCGAAGCCACGCCCATCGACCCGTTGGAAAAGATTAGTCTATATTATGCTTTGTCGTGGAAGTCGGAAAACTAACACTTCGACGTTCGGCGGAGAGAATGTGTATACTCGGCTATCTGAGTGGCTTAATCCCTTAGGTCACAAAATGTTTCCAGCATAATAATGAAATAGAGTCATTGTGTACTCTTTGGGAACAGTAATCAATAAAATTGTTCAAATGATTACGTATTTCTGACTCCAGTGTGAAATATGGAGTGGTAAATGTTCATACGAATCGGAGAACAAAATCTCTGCTGAAAAAGCTTGAAAAAAATCTGCAGCAAAGTAGCAGTGCCATCTTAGTACGCATCTCCCCTCCACATTTCCCAAAGGACTGGTGCTCACAACCAACTTGAAACCATGCGTCTAAATCCACATTTGGAGCAATTTCAGTATCAAAGTAATTTCACGACCTTCATGCAATGCTTCTTCCAGCTCAAGCAAATAGTCTGCCCTACCGGCTGCATCTGTGCTAAACGTCTCACACACAGGTTCACTTGACACTGTACTACCCAGACTAACATCAATTACTACAGTACGGTTTGAAACTGTAGTAATAGTAGCTACATCATCTGCATCATAGTCTTGTCCAAATCTTAATATTATGCACGCTCTTCTGTAACCCCTTTCCAGCAGTTCATTACACGACCATTCATAACTTAATCTCCCATGGAACTATCCCACCTGCCTGAAGACATTCTTATATATCTAATAGAAATATTCACGAATGATCGAATGATGCCGATTGAATTTGTGTGTGTGTGTGTGTGTGTGTGTGTGTGCATAAACATTTTTTCGTTATGCTGCGTATTGTTTCGTTATGCTGCGTATTTCCAGTAATCATCCAACATCTGCACTGACAGAGGAAAGAATTTGTATTATTTCAGAAAGAAAATTTTGGAGTAGAAATTAAGTACCTGGACACCGGGCTGAAAATTACTTAAAAGTTCGTGGTGCCCTCCATCGGTAATGCTGGAATTCAATATGGTGTTGCCCCACCCTTAGCCTTGATGACAGCTTCCACACTCGCAGGCATACGTTCAATTAGGTGCTGGAAGGTTTCTTGGGGAATCGCACTCCATTCTTCACGGAGTGCTGCACTGAGGAGATGTATCGATGTCGGTCGGTGAGGCCTGGCACGAAGTCGGCGTTCCTAAACATCCCAAAGGTGTTCTATAGGATTCAGGTCAGGAATCTGTGCAGGCCAGTACATTACAGGGATGTTATTGTCGTGTAACCACTCCGCCAAAGGCCGTGCATTATGAACAGGAGCTCGATCGTGTTGAAAGATGCAATCGTCATCCCCGAATTGCTCTTCACCAGTGGGAAGCAAGAAGGTGCTTAAAACATCAATGTAGGCCTGTGCCGTGATACTGCCACGCAAAACAACAAGGGGAGCAAACCCTCTCCAAGACAGACACGACCACACCATAACACCAACGCCTCCGAATTTTACTGTTGGCACTACACACGCTGGCAGATGATGTTCACCGGGCATTCGCCATACCCACACCCTACCATCGGATCGCCACATTGTGTACCGTGATTCGTCACTCCACAAACCGTTCTTCCACTAATCAGTTGTCCAATGTTTACGTCCCTTACACCAAGCGAGGCGTCGTTTGGCATTTACAGGCATGATGTGTGGCTTATGAGCAGCCGCTCGACCACGAAATTCAAGTTTTCTCACCTCCTGCCTAACTGCCACAGTACTTGAAGTGGATCCTGATGCAATCTGGAATTCCTGTGTGATCCTCTTCAACCGTCGGTGGTCTCTGTCAGTGAACACACTATGTCGGCCTGTACGCTTTTGTGCTGTACGTGCCCCTGCACGTTTTCACTTCACTATCACATCGGAAACAGTGGATCGAGGGATGTTTAGGAGTATGGAAATCTCGCGCACGGATGTATGATACAAGTGACACCCAATCACCTGACCACATTCGAAGTCCGTGAGTTCCGTGGAGCGCCCCATTCTGCTCTCTCACGATGTCTAATGACTACTGAGGTCGCTGATATGGAGTACCTGGCAGTAGGTGGCAGCACAATGCACCTAATATGAAAAACGTATGATTTTGGGGGTGTCCGGATACTTTTGATCATGTTAAGAGACAGCAACGATTTGGAGGACCAGCTGAACGGAATGAACAGTGTGTTGAAAGGAGGACATAAGATGAACATCAACAAAAGCAAAACAAGGGTAATGAGATTCAATCGAATTAAATCAGGTGATGCTAAGGAAATCAAAAAACGAGACACTTAAAGTAGGAGGTGAGTTTTGTTATGTGGGCAACAGAATAACTGATGATGGCCGAAGTAGAAAGGATATAAAATGTAGAATGAGAATGGCATGAAACATGGACGATAAACAGTTTAGGTAAAAAGAGGATAGAAGCTATAGAAATTTAGTACCACAGAAGAATGCTGAAGATCAAGTGTCTCGATAAAGTGACTAATGAGGACGTACAGAATAGAATCTGCCAGACGAGAAATTTGTGGCACAACTTGACAATAAATAAATAAATAAGGGGTCGGTTGATTGGCCACATTCTGAGACTACAAGGGATCACTGGAGGAAGGTGTATGCGTGTGTGTGTGGGAGGGGGGGGGGGGCTTAAAATAGTAGAGGCAGAGCAAGAGATGAGTACAGTAAGCAGATTCAGAAGGATGTAGGTTGCAGTAGTTATTCGGAGATGAAGAGGCCCGCACAGTATAGAGTAGCATGGAGAGCTGCATCAAACCTGTCTTCGGACTGAAGACCACAACAATAACAAACACAACATCTCAGCGACTGATATTTTCAAGATAATTTGTGAAACAGTATTACCTGCATATTGATTCTTCCTTCGAAAAAGCTTTTCACAGCGCATCATCAGTAATACTGGATGTAATTAGGTACTGAATTCACGATAGTCTATTTCCTATTTCTTTCCGTTTATGAATCGAAAGACCTGCACCAGGCGAACGGTCTACCCGACGGGAGGCCCTAGCCACACGACATTTCCATTTTTTTTCCGTTTATGACGTGGAAGGAAACTAGCTGTAAATATGCTTACAAACGACTCTCGTACTGATTTTATACTTTATAATGTTGGAATCGTTGCTGCGGATTGAACTTGCCGTCGTTTATCTCTGAAGCTGTTAGAAGAGTAAATCTACAGGTGAGAAATGCTAGTTGAACACAAAAGCAGCTCTGAAGAGAGTGCCTCAAAGGCCATCGGTAAGTGTTCGTACCGCTACTCTCTTGCTTGTTCAGATCTCAAGCCTGCAGACTTGGAAAAATAAAAACTGTATTCATACTTAGCAAAGATATACTAATACCAATAAAATCTACTATTTGTCGTAAATAAAGTAATAAATAGCCTTAAAGGCCACTGGAATATACAGGGTGATTCAAAAAGAATACCACAACTTTAAAAATGTGTATTTAATGAAAGAAACATAATATTACCTTCTGTTATACATCATTACAAAGAGTATTTAAAAAGGTTTTTTTCACTCAAAAACAAGTTCAGAGATGTTCAATATGGCCCCCTCCAGACACACGAGCAATATCAACCCGATACTCCAACTCGTTCCACACTCTCTGTAGCATATCAGGCGTAACAGTTTGGATAGCTGCTGTTATTTCTCGTTTCAAATCATCACTGGTGGCTGGGAGAGGTGGCCGAAACACCATATCCTTAACAAACCCCCATAAGAAAAAATCGCAGGGGGTAAGATCAGGGCTTCTTGGAGGCCAGTGATGAAGTGCTCTGTCACGGGCTGCCTGGCGGCCGATCCATCGCCTCGGGTAGTTGAGGTTCAGGTAGTTACGGACAGATAAGTGCCAATGTGGTGGCGCTCCATCCTGCTGAAATATGAATTGTTGTGCTTCTCGTTCGAGCTGAGGGAACAGCCAATTCTCTAACATCTCCAGATACTGTAGTCCAGTTACAGTAGCACCTTCGAAGAAAAAGGGACCAAAAACTTTATTGGCTGAAATGGCGAACAAATGTACAACTAAATGAAACTTTATAGCTCCCTTAATTCGCCGACAGATAGTGATTAGCTCTGCCTTTTGTCGTTGCAGAGTTTTAAATTCCTAAAGTTGTGGTATTCTTTTTGAATCACCCTGTATATTTATATGTGTCACTTAAAGGGATAAATATTAAAGCATGCATCAAACTTTTATACAAGTGCGTTGGAACATAGTAGGCGATCAAAATGTACGTGTTAACTGTTACGGAACAGAAAATTAGTGAAAAGAAACATAAAACAGAATCACATAAACTGTATCAAGTGCTAATCTTTCAGTTCGCTGCTGGACGTCGTACCTTGCGAAGCGATTACCGTAAGCGCTCCAACGTTTTCGAATACAGCACCGTGACAATTCTGTAATAGTACGGTGTAGCTTAAAATATTAGTATCAGTGAAGCAGTGAGTTTACCAATAAATGGCAGTACTAGTTTCCCCAGATCCCCACCACGTTTGGCAAGAATTATGCTGAAGATGTGTGCGAAGAAAGCTGCGAACCAGGAAATCGCGTATGACCACCAGAAACAATGCGCAGATATCAGAAACACCGTTGGGCTCTTTCTTAAGCCACTGAGATGAATATTATAGTCGGGTTAAATTCTCAAGAGACTACAGATCACTTTGAGATGGAGCTCGGTACTGACAAAAGAACGATTAAGAGATCTAGAGAGAGCACCTGAGGAAAGGCGACAAATGAAATCTTCCAGTGAAGTCTATAGAACACGCAAAAAGAAGAAAGCTTCCACAACCGACAAGTGACAGATGAAAGTAAAATATGTAGTAGAGAACACGCAGAAGATGTCACAGCCACCTTCGATAGAACGACGGTCATCTCAAAACACATAAGAAGACAGATCTTGATCCATATGTAGTGTACGTCAAAAGTCTCAACAGAAATACGAGATCTGTTCAAAAGATTCCGGAACTTTGTTCACAAAATTTTTCTACGCTTACCTTTTACTTATGGTGCATGGTCTCCTTCGAAATACTCTCCTCCACAATTGATACACCACTTCCAATGCCGTTTCCACTTGGCGCAAGCGGTCTTGGTACGCCTCTTGCTACATCGCACGAAGAGCCGTCTGCGAATGTTCTTTTCTCTCGTCTGTCCTTGCAAATCTTCGTCCTTTCAACGGGGTTTTCAACTTTGGAAATAAAAGAAAAGTCCGCATGGTCCAGGTCTGGAGAGTATGGAGGACAAGGCAGCACAGTGATTTCGTTTTCTGTGCAGTAGTCACGCAATAACAGGGATGAATGTGCCGGTGTGTTATTGTGATGCAAGGGCCATGAACTGTCTCGCCACATTTCAGGCCGTACCCGTCTCACGTTTTCTCGCAGGCGACGAAATACGTCCCGATAGAACCATCGGTTAACAGTTTGTCCCTGTTACACGAATTCATGATGAACTAACCTCAAAGACAATGAAAACTATCACATGGCTTTGAAATTTGACCATTCCCGGCCCATTGCGAAGACTGAGCCTTGATCCCAACATCATAACCGTAGACGCACCTCTCATCACCAGTTATGATTCTCTTAAGGAACATCTCGTTCTCATTTGCGTGATTCAAAAGCTCTTCACAGATTGCGATGTGAAGGTCTTTCTGGTCATGACTAATGGGCCGTGGTACGAACTTCGCGACAATACGATGCATTCGTAGACCCCGTGTCAGTATATCATTACATGACGCAACTGAAATGTTAAATTCTTCTGCAGTCTCTCGGACAGTCAGTCTTTGATTGGTACGCACAATTTCGTTGACGTTCCTGATATGAGTGTCGTCGAGGGCGTCCTGTACGAGGGTGATCTTTAACTTCCGTCCGAGCGTTCTTAAACCGTGTGAACCATTTGTAACACCCAGTACGGCTTAAGCACTCATCACCGTAGGCTTCCTGCGTCATCTGTTGAAGTTTTCTTGAGTTTCACCCAAAATTTAATGCAGGCGTGTTGCTCCTCTAACTCCGACATCTCAAAATTTGCAAACTGTGCTACACAACGTTGTATTCTACACAGCACTGAACAATAACTAACAGACTTACAGACCGTTTCTATCTGCTCGGCGGTACGCAAACACCACCTCGGCTTGTTCCCGACATGAATACCGGACCATTCTGCTGCTTATGGTACGCTGCCCCAATCACACAGCCTGTAACACACAAAGAACACACAGTATGTTGTCAGAGGAACTTTCATTCGTCAGCGTCCTTTACTGTGGCAACGGATGCATTTCCGGGCGCATGTTGTTCATATAACCTTTTTTCATCCATTTCCAGTCAGTAGTCTGTCCCTGCAGTTTGTTGGTTTAATTAATTTTCACCATGTATGCATTACTATACTACCAAAACTGCTTTCTTAAACATCGTTCGATATAAGTTAATAATTTGGCACAACTAACTTGCACATATAAAGAGATCTGAGGAAAGATACGAGGGTAGTTTGAAAAGTTCTCGGGATGGAGTAGAAAAAAAGTACTTACATCACTGAATTTTTCAGTGTAGTTTCCTTGTAGATTAATGCGCTTGGTCCTATGATGTTCCAGTGCCTTGATCCCATCTCGAAAATGAGTTTCCTCGAGGCCTGCAAAATTGTTGTCAACTCCGGCTATCAATTCTTCGTTTGAAGTGAATCTTCGTCCACCAAAAAAAATTTTCACTTTTGGGAAGAGATGGAAGTCTGACGGAACCATACCAGGTGAATAAAGGGGGTGTGGCAACAATTTCTACCTTAGTTTGTGTAATTTTGCCATGGGGATGGCGCATGTGTGCAGGTGCGCATTGTCTTGATCTAAGATGACTTTCTTTCTTGCTAAACCTGGCCTTTTTTCACGTATCTCTTGTTGCAATTTGTCCAGCGGGTTAGCATAGTATTCTCCAATAATTGCCCTGTGAGGAGATAATCTAAAATCAGAATCCCCTTTGCATCCCAGAACACTGATGCCATGACCTTTCCCGCTGAAGGAATTGTCTTTGCTTTCTTTGGTGGCGGAGAATCAGCATGTTTCCACTGCTTTAATTGTTGTTTTGTCTCTGGGGTATAGTAGTGCATCAAAGTTTCACATGTGGTCACAAACTGGCCCAAAAAATCTTGTTCGTTTCTCCTAAAACGGGCCAAACATTGTTCCGATATGTCCAGTCTCATGCGTTTTTGATCCAGCGTCAACAGTCGCGCCACTCATCTTGCAGATAATTTTTTTCATTTCTAATTCTTCAGTTAAAATCTGGTACACCCTTTCAGATGACATCTGACAAGCGTGAGAAATTTTACGCACTTTCAATCGGCCATCCTCCATGACCATTTTGTGCACTTTTGCAACGATTTCTGGAGCAGTGACAGATCTTGGCCGACCACTGCGCAGATCATCATCTAAGCTCTCCCGACCAAATTTAAATTCATTTGTCCACCCGGCAACAGTTGAATATGAAGGAGCAGAGTCCCCCAGAGTATCCTGGAAACCGGCATGAATGTCCTTTGCTTTCATATACGAATCACTGCTCAAATCTCGATTTTTCCCATCTTCGCAAATCGCTACGCCACCGCCACAGCTCTCATCCAATAGCACTGACGTGGCACGTGTTCACAGGCAACAGACCAATGAATCTCACGTGAACAACACGTTGCGCTAGCGCTGACCTCTCGTGGTGATCCCGATAACTTTTCAAACGACCAATGTAGTATGTTACATTTATGTTTGTGGGTACGGAAACGATCATATGATTAGTTATCATTCCCTTATTATGGCAAAGAACGATGGAGATTGAACTGCATTACAACTTGGTTTATGGTGTAAGCACATGTTTCGTTCGAAGAACTGTCGTCTTACGCCTAAAAAATACAACTGTAGGCCCAACGCGTGCCATGTTATTCTACACGAATCGTATTAAGCCCATTACTTTTTAATGCATACACATCGGACATGGGGACCAAATTGCCAGGAGCTATTGAAGTACTTCAACGTGTTGATGATATGTGTAGATATACTTCTGCTATCATCCTTGAAGAAACAAGGAGGGTATTTGGTTCAGCAATGTTCCAGGCAGAGCCGGCCGCGGTGGTCTAGCGGTTCTAGGCGCTCAGTCCGGAGCCGCGCGACTGCTAGGGTCGCAGGTTCGAATCCTGCCTCGGGCATGGATGTGTGTGATGTCCTTAGGTTAGTTAGGTTTAAGTAGTTCTAAGTTTTAGGGGACTGATGACCATAGATGTTGAGTCCCATAGTGCTCAGAGCCATTTGAACCATTTTTTTGTCCCAGGCAGAGCCACTTTTTCATCTACAGGCTTAAAGCTTTCAGTTTCTCAAGACGACCGCTGTTTACTTTGGCGGGCGAAGGAGTCTACAGGGTCTAATATACGTGAAATTAAATGATCAGTTTTTTCCCAATGAAGAGTCAAACTAAACTCCTAGGACAAGCCTCTCATGTACGGGGTGTATTGCACGTCTCATAGGGAAGATTCAGCCCTGTCTAAACGTGTTGTGCTCTGTTAAAAGAATATGGTGAGGAGCGGATCACAATTTTCGGTTGTTAATATACAGGAGTCTTATAATTACAACATCTGAAATCGACTATGGGAGCATGTTGTTCTGCAAAGGAGATAGAACATCGGTATCTAAACTAGAAAAAAATCCGGTTTAGCTTCATCAGGACTTGTCTAGGACCTGGGCATTCTACGCCAACAAATGCGTTGTTAACGGGAGCAACTGAAATGTCCAGCATTTTTAGATGGAAATTAATGACAGACATATTCCTTCTGAAAACACTTTCTGCAAATGACCACTCACTGGCACAAAAACTCAACAGACTGTATCAAGGGCAAATAGATGGACAGAGAATAAAGATTGCCCAACAATCAGAATCATATACAAGCTACATAAGTTTAAAGGACATTTTACCTTATCTCTGAAAAACGCCAACTTCGATAATACCAATTTCCTGTATAACTTCAGCAGCCGACATTTTCTACTTTCCAGTACAAACATTCGCCGCGGAAGAGCAGTTAGTAAAAACCTGCTTTGCTGATAATTCCCCGGAGTATTTCGAGTTATATACTGACGTCTCCAGAATCGCAGATAATCACAGAGCAGTTTGCACGTCCTTGTGTCCAAGCACAGCTTATAAGGAATAGATGTCGCTTCCCAGTGAAACTTCTAGTTTTTCTGCAGAAGTCACAGATATACTTGCAGCTCTACATTACTTGCTGGACCTCACAATGCAAACAATTTTGATTTCATTGAATTGTGGAAGCTTACTCCAAGCTACACAGACACCAGCCCTTCTCAAGAAAACTAATCCATTGGTAATGGAAATTATGAAAGCACTCAAGGAAAATCTGGGGAAGAAGATGAAATTACAGTGAATCGAGGGACACGCTAGTATTAAATACACTACTGGCCATTAAAATTGCTACACCAAGAAGAAATGCAGATGATAAATGGGTATTCATTTGACAAATATATTATACTAGAACTGACATGTGCTTACATTTTCACGCAATTTGAGTGCATAGATCCCAGAACAACCACCACAGGCTTCATAACGGCCTTGAAGCGCCTGGGCATTGAGTCAAACAGAGCTTGGATGGCGTGTACAGGTACAGCTGCCCATGCAGCTTCAACACGATACCACAGTTCATCAAGAGTAGTGACTGGCGTGTTGTGACGAGCCAGTTACTAGGCCACCATTGACCAGACGTTTTCAATTGGTGAGAGATCTGGAGAATGTGCTGGCCAGGGTAGCAGTCGAACATTTTCTGTATCCAGAAAGGCCAGTACATGACCTGCAACATGCGGTCGTGCATTATCCTGCTGAAATGTAGGGTTTTGCGCCGCGCGGGATTAGCCGAGCGGTCTCAGGCGGAGATTCGAATCCTCCCTCGGGCATGGGTGTGTGTGTTTGCCCTTAGGATAATTTAGGTTAAGTAGTCTGTAAGCTTAGTGACTGATGACCTTAGCAGTTAAGTCCCATAAGATTTCACACCACATTTGAACATTTGACCATTTTGCAGGGTTTTGCAGGGATAGAATGAAGGGTAGAGCCACGGGTCGTAACATATCTGAAATGTAACGTCCACTGTTCAAAGTGTCGTCAATGCGAACAAGAGGTGACCGAGACGTGTAACCAATGGCACCCCATACCATCACGCTGGGTGATACGCCAGTATGGCGATGACTAATACACGCTTCCAATGTGCGTTCACCGCGATGTCGTCAAACACGGATGCGACCATCATGATGCTGTAAACAGAACCTGGATTCGTCCGAAAAAATGACGTTTTGCCATTCGTGCACCTAGGTTCGTCGTTGAGTACACCATCGCAAGCGCTCCTGTCTGTGATACAGCGTCAAGGGTAAACGCAGCCATGGTCTCCGAGCTGATAGTCCATGCTGCTGCAAACGTCGTCGAACTGTTCGTGCACATGGTTGTTGTCTTGCAATCGTCCCCATCCGTTGACGCAGGGATCGAAACGTGGCTGCACGATCCGTTACAGCCGTGCGCATAAGATGCCTGTCATCTCGACTGCTAGGTCGTTGGGATCCAGCACGGCGTTCCGTATTACCCTCCTGAACCCATCGATTCCATGTCCTGCTGACAGTCATTGAATCTCGAGCAACGCGAGCAGCAATGTCGCGATACGATAAACCGCAATCGCGATAGGCTACAATCCGACCTCTATCGATGTCGGAAACGTGATGGTACGCATTTCTCCTCCTTACAGGAGGCATCACAACAACGTTTCACCAGGCAACGCCAGTCAACTGCTGGTTGTGTATGAGAAATCGGTTGGAAACTTTCCTCATGTCAGCACGTTGTAGGTGTCGCCACCGGCGCCAACCTTGTGTGAATGCTCTGAAAAGCTAATAATTTGCATATCACAGCATCTTCTTCCTGTCGGTTAAATTTCGCGTCTATAGCACGTCATCTTCGCGGTGTAGCAATTTTAATGGCCAGTAGTGTATTTCCTGTGTCGTACAAAGACGAGATTGCAGATCCACTGGTGCGTGTAAATACTGTTTACAAAAAGTGTTGCAAATATAGTTAGTAGTAGAGAAGTAATAAATTTAAACCTCATACCTGATGCTGAAGTTTTACTGTATGAGCAGCGAAAACGTAATAAGGGATAACCTCTCTTCTTTCCGTTATTTCGTGGAAGGTGTCAGAGAGAAAAAGTTTTGGAAAGAACTGAAATTATGTGTGAAGTTTTTTGGAAGTCGCCAAGCGCTCTGATTCTCAAATATTGGAGTAATGCAATGCGTGTAAGTACGCCGCCTCAAGACATAAACGTAGTTCCCAACTTTAATGCTTGGCTTATTGTGTTAAATTTTTAACGTAAGATTATACCTGTTAATGAGTAATCATGACAGCATAATCAGATTTTTGTTTGCCATTGAAACAGTTACATAAGCAATTGCAACTGAGGAGGGTGACGGTTTAGTATTATAGATGCTAAGGAAATAATCCGTCTCGATAATATTGTGGCGCATATTCCTAACAACAGTCGATAGGGGAATAGAACACTTAGAAAACACTTGTCTTATTTGGACTACTGTATGTGAAATATGGTGTAAGCAAATAGATGTACACAAATCAAAAAAGTTTTGCATCATCCCTGTTCCCAGAACTCCTGAAGATAGACGTTGACTGTGGATATTGTGTCACAGACAAAGTCCCTTTGACTGTTCAGAGATGTCACTCAACCCTCCCAAAGATGTAATCAACCATGCATGAGCAGCGCCTATTAGACGGAGGGGGTCAGACAGCCGGTCAGTTCCAGTCATTCCTTCAGGAAGGAGGTACACGGCTCGTGTTGTCTGTAGTTCAACCATGCCTAGACGGTCAATACCGCGGTTCGATCGCGTCCGCATTGTTACTTTGTGCCAGGAAGGGCTCTCAACAAGGGAAGTGTCCAGGCGTCTCGGAGTGAACGCAAGCGATGTTGTTCGGACACAGAGGAGATACAGAGAGACACCAACTGTCAATGATATGCCTCGCTCAGGCCGCCCAAGGGCTGCTACCGCAGTGGATGACCGCTACCTACGGATTACGGCTCAGAGGAACCCTGACAGCAACGTTACCGTGTTGAATAATGCTTTTCTTGCAGCCACAGGACGTCGTGTTACAACTCAAACTGTGCGCGATAGGCTGTATGATGCGCAACTTCACTCCCGACGTCCATAGCGAGGCCAATCTCTGCGACCACGACAGCATACAGCGCAGTACAGACATGCCGATTGGACCGCTCAAGATTGGCATGACGTTCTCTTCAGCGATGAGTGTCGCATATGTCTTCAACGAGACAATCGTCGGAGACATGTTTGGAGGCAACCCGGTCAGGCTGAACGCCTTAGACACACGGTCAGCGAGTGCAGCAAGGTGGAGGCTCCCTGCTGTTTTGGGTGACATTATGTGGGGCCGACGTACGCCGCTGGTGGTCATGGAAGACGCCATAACGACTGTACGATACGTGAATACCATCCTCCGACCGATAGTGCAACCATATCGGCGAGGCATTAGTCTTCATGGACGACAATTCGCGCCCCCATCGTACACATCTTGTGAATGACTTCCTTCAGGATAACGACATCGCTCGACTATAGTGTCCAGCATGTTCTCAGACGTGAACCCTATAGAACATGCCTGGGATAGACTGAAAAGCCGCGCGGGATTAGCCGAGCGGTCTCAGGCGCTGCAGTCATGGACTGTGCAGCTGGTCCCGGCGGAGGTTCGAGTCTTCACTCGGGCATGGGTGTGTGTATTTGTCCTTATGATAATTTAGGTTAAGTAGTGTGTAAGCTTAGGGGCTGATGACCTTAGCAGTTAAGTCCCATAAGATTTCACACACATTTGAACATAGACTGAAAAGGGCTGTTTATCGACGACGTGACCCACCAATCACTCTGAGGGATCTACGCCGAATCGCCGCTGAGCAATGGGACAATCTGGACCAACAGTGCTTGATGAACTTGTGGATAGTGTGCAAGAGGACGTGCTACTGGGTGTTAGATGTACCGGTGTGTACAGCAATCTCTCTGAAGGTCTCGCTGTATTGTGGTACAATATGCAATGTGTGGTTTCCATGAGCAATAAAATGGCCGGGAATGATGTTTACGTTGATCTCTATTCCAATTTTCTGTACAGGTTCCGGAACTCTCGGAATCGAGGTGAGCTAAAACTTTTTTTTGATGTGTGTAAATTATTTTGAATGAATTCTTCAGACGTTCGAAAATATACACAGTTTTATGTCAATGATCTATTTCTGGTGCTCTCAAAATACTGCACTATCGTGAGCACAGAGTCTTAGACATTCTCATTACTATAAATCCAGTATTGCTAACGGTTAATTCCTCCTACCTCCTCCCCCCCCCCTCAAAAAAAAAAAAAAAAAAAAACAGTGCAGTGCGAGGCCTGAAGTATGTGCTATATGGACAAATCGCCCCTGAATCGTGAGAGCCCTTGAGCGCTCACTGACAGGGAAGCAGATTCGTAACGGTGACCTATTTTACAGTAGCCTCCGCGCCGCAGCGGGGGACGCGACCCGACCCGAAGAGCTTCCGAGCGGCCCTGTCGGCTGTGCACCTCAGTTCTACGCAAGCGCGGGCCTGCGCACGCACAGCAGAAGGAAGATGCGTGCGCACGTACACGCGGACAAGCTTACGCACGGCGGCAGAGGCGGCAGGCCCCGCCCCTGCCGGCAGCCCGCCGCGCCGGCCCGCTGCCTCCGAGCCCAGCCTGGCTAGCTAGCCTCTCTCCGCGGAGAGTATCGATCGATTGAACGGGGCTCGGCTGTGCCCGCACTGCCGCCGTGAACCGTGAGAGCAGAGTCCAGTGCCGCCGGCCGGGCGCATCCGACGCGACGTAGCGTGTGCGGCCGCTCGCGGCCAGGCGCGCCCGCACAGGTGAGCGACACACAGACCTGCACGTGTGCCTAAGCCAGTGTATAAACTCACCCTGTCCACAACCAACACCGTCCTCCACTGCAAACGCAGTGACCGTGTACAGAATGTGGCGAGTACTTTCTGATTTCTGATCTCATCGATACCGAAGTTGCTACGGCGTGAGAACGTGTCAGCCCTGAAAGGTACCTTGAGGCAATTTACCATTTATTCCTGGCCTATGAACATGCAGGAAATCGAAACACACAAATTTTGTTCGCTACACATACTGTTACCGGTATTCAACAACCACTATGAAACAAATTCCAGTTCTCGAATTTTATATATTACCAGTGTTTCCGATACGAGTGAGAAAGCGATCGTGTGGAGTGAATATTTCGAGGACTGTTATTTCTCCCGTATCGGCTACTGCAGTGGGATTTCATCCTTGCGCAACTCTGATAATACATTCGTACTCCCGCTTTCAATGTTAAAAAATCAGCACCGAGTACTTTTATCTCATCTTAGCAAATGCTGCTGGTGTCTCGCCAACACTGCAACAATATGCCAGGACGTCACTCGAGACTCTCTTCAACGTGATGTAACTAAAGCACATCAGTATTTTGATTAAATCTGTAATTGTGTGATAAGAAACACGGAAGAAGCTACAAAATCGTACCAGCTACTTCCTAGCAGAACCGTCTGCTATGCTATACCTGACACTCAGCGTGATTATTCGAAAAACGTGTAACTCTTAAGCCTCATGAATAATAGTCGTAAGTTAGAATAACACTGACTACAGTCAAATGCAGCAGATGACGACGTACGCTGTTATTAACATCAGAATCCGTTTTGCGGTGGTCGTGTGAAGGGAGATAAGAGCCGCGTCATCACGGAATACCTGTTTCTTGATTTCGTATTTGTTTCTTTTACTCTCCTCATTCTATTTCGAATGATTTATCTAGTCGAACGTGACTCCACCGGGAACGCGCTAAGTTAACGTAAGGTGTTAGTTTATTAGAAAAAAATAAGCTTACGCGGTATGTTCAGCGAATGAAATGTTTGAGAACAGAACTTTTTGAAAAGCGATGCTACGCGGGCTTCCCCTCCAGTTAATCACACAAATCAGCACTAAATTAATACTGAAGAGATACGCCACATACAATATCACCGCCAAATATCAATTTGAGTCTGTTTCATTTTGATGATTACTACACCATATGACTCAAAGATTGTAATTCTCACTGTTCCACACCTTAGTATGCGTCCAATTGACTGGCGCTGTGCGCGAGCGATTGACAAACGCCCCGAATTTATGGGACCGGAAGATATCTCTCCCTGACCAATTGTTTCGTATCAATCAACGCTTGCGCAGTGTTTTGATCTGTGACAATCGGATGGACTAACGCCGTCGCTTCCTTTCAGTAGAACTCTCTAGCAATTATGTAAAATTATAAATAAAATATTGAAACAAAACACTACGGGGAGAGTTGTCTTAGAATCATTAGAAATCCGTTTATATTATAGTACACCTTGGAACTACATAGGAAACAAGAGAGCGCCGTGTCATTTACAATCGGGCGATTTAAGACGGTCAAATTCAAGTAATTGATTCGTAATTACAATAAAGTGCTGCTGTACATTAAGTACAAGAAATAGCAATATATTCTATCATTTTCAGACAGCAGCCCTCTGTATTGAACTACATAAATTAATGTAAACTGTTTGAAATGACTCTGAATACGGGTACCGGTAGTGTGTTACGGTTTGCGGAATCTCCTTCCTCTGAGCACTACTCAAAATATCAGCCAAAAAGACGAAGTCGTCAACAGTCTGCGTCTGCGAAATTTTATACTGTTGACCCTTAATAGAAACCATAGTGGACAGAATAGGTCCACTCGTTATTAAGTAACTAATAATATTTCCATTCTAACAAGCTGAAGCGCGTGGTTTAAAAATGTAAAGATGGAAAAACAAATTATTCCTCGAGGCACTCTTTGCTTCTGTTTTCTTTCTCTCCCGCTGGGAAGCAGGTGTTGTGTGTTATTATGGAAGTTCCGTCTTATATAACTCGCAACTGTCTCTTTCAATGGAAAATTATGCTTTGCTTCAACGACACGTTAGTGCTATGGAATCACGTACCTTTCAACCTCCATCATATTTTTCTTAAAACTTAACATTAAACTTCACATTGTAGAAAATGGTATTTTCCTCTTCATTTACTTTCCCACTAAAAACAAGATTATGGGTAGCACAAACACTGGTTTTATTGGTGGAAGACATATGTAATCAGATGTAGTAAATACACCATGTTCACTTATTTTGTGGCGTAGAACTATCAGCTATCTGAAACCAAACATTCTTCATGCTAGAGGATAATCCAAAGCTAAAACCAGAAATGTACATATTTTCCTGTGAAAGATACAACAGATACTACAAAAATATTGCAAGACTCTGAAGCAATTCTTAGAGCATATTCTGCTCTTAACAATTCTTTCAGAGAAACAGAGACTATCCAAAGAAAAGCAGCGCTTTTCGTCACAAATTCGTTTAGTAAGGGAGATTCTCACAGAGATGACTATCCAGCTTCAGTGTTAGACAGTGCTAGAGAGGAGCTGTGAATCACGTAGTGGTTTATGTGAAAATTCCGAGGGTAAACGTCTCTAGAAGAGACAAACAATTTACTGCTTCCACATACATATCTCGTTTAAACACGATGAATGTAAAATTAAAGAAATTCGATTTCAGACGATATTTACCAACAGGAATCCTTCCCAGTTCATAAGGAAAAGGAAGTTATTCTGTGCAAAAATCAGTTTTTTTGCTTAATTACAGGGTGACAAAAATTGATTAATATCTCTTTTACGGAGCACATAAATTGCACAGTCTCAACGCTTTCAGTAAAAACAAGCTACTGTCTTTATTATAAAAATATCAAGATACTTTCTAATGTGTTGTGCACAAAAAAGATATTTCAGAAGACTTTGCATAGTATACATACATACATGTGAGCTGCATTGTAGACAAGTAATGAAAGTGTACTTCATAAAACTCGTGGCTTTGTCACCATATGAGACAGATTTGTAAACAGTGGTTTGAGAAGAGTCATAGTCCTTGCTGTATCTGCAGAAGGAAACAGTTCCAGGTACTGAAAGAAAGGTAGGGAACTCAGGAGAGAGGACTAAATGAAAGGGGGGGGGGGCGGTGGGGCAGCGGGAGAATGGGTGGGTGGGGAGGAGGGGGGGGGGGGGGGAGGGTAGCTGTGGCTGACCCTACTGCTGGCTGTGGAGTTCACTTTCAGTTGCACCAGCTCTACAGGCACTCATGCTTGTCTCACCAGCACCATAGTCTAAAATCTCTGTAGGTGAGTTACTACAGATGATATACATGCTCTCAATTTATATCTTTTTGGTCTTTGAAGAAGTTCCAGTCAACATTATAAGTTACCAAGGTAACTTAGAATTTGCGCCTCTACATTCAACAAAACTTGCAACTTTGAATCACTTAAAAGATAGTTGGAAACTTGTGATCTCTTACTGGGTAAAAATTTCATACCTCTCTCAAGTGTCTGTTATAACAGTATAGTATGAAGGATGGTAATCAAACTCTGAACTGGTACAGAGCTATGAATGTTGTACACAAATGGTAAGACACTTTATGAAACATATAATCTGCATCATATTGGATTATTTCAAAGTTGCTGCTACTGTCATTAGTCTATCATTTATTCTGACACAATTAAAGACCACAACATGTTAAATGAACTAATTTTAAATCATCTCTTTCCTTAGCACATCGTTGTTCCTGTTGATTTATGTTCTCCTTTTATAGATGTGCAAATTATTATTTTTTGACCACCTCTCATACTTTATTTCCATGAGATGATACCATTTCAGCCTTTACTTCTTCAACCAAAACACTCAAACTATTGCTTCAGTTTTCTTCTAGCTGCCATTTATTATTAATCTTTTCATCTCCGAGAGGCTCAGTGGCTTAACGGGAGAATGTTAGATTACAAATTCCTAGGTTCAGAGTTCAGTGTATAGAATTTTTCCTGTCTCTTATTACTTTTTTCACCTCTGGTAATTAATTTTCAATATGGAAAATACCAATTTGCACCATAGTTCGGAGTATAACTATACAGTATATCAAGCTGAGTAAGTCAGTTCAAACGTCAGAGGAAGGCAATTTCCTATCACCTCCAATAGGACTGTGCCGAGTAAAGCAGTGTGATGTTCAAACCAACCTTCTGGCTGAGGGCAGTTTTAACTTTTACCTCCCAGAAAATAACTAAAATAACATCTTGTCTGTCTCTACTATGTCTATGTCCATCCTCTGAAAATCATTGTGAAGTGCATGAAAGAGGGTCCTTCGCCTCATACCACTTAACAGTGTTTTTCCCATTTCGTTCACAACTGCAGCATGGGAAGAATCAGTGCTTAAAAACCTCTGTGCGTGCTGTAATTAGTCTAATCTTAACTCCGTGATACTTAGGGAACTGAAGTAATACCTATACTCAACACTTAAAATTGATTATTGAAACTTTGTATACTGATGTGTCAGTTTTTTCTAATATAAATTGTGTTCTGTGTATCTCAATGCAAAGAAAATCCTTTGGAGGTGAAAACAGATTGTCAAGTATTGTCAGAGAGAAGTAGCATAGCCAACATACCACCAAACAACATTTCATATCTCTGATGTAAAGGTAATTCCTTATACGAATTGTCTGAATACTGTACTTAAATTCTGGCACTTGAAATTCTTGTTAGCATTCTAGGGAATAATGTGGAATAATATCCAATCTCATGTGAGTGTCCCGTCTTATAGGCCACTCATAATATCCACATACTTTCAAAAATCTGTATTACATAGTAGAAGCTGAAAAGCCATTGGGGAAATGGCAGGATTTATTTCTTTCAAATTTTTTACAAAGTATCAGCTCCCCTGTAATCAATATTGCATTTGAAGTGCAAACACATTAAAGCTAATGACCAGCATTGTTTATATTGAAGCTAACTCTCATAAATGACAATTAATACTTGACATATAATAACAGATATAAAAATAATGTAGTTACAATAACAGTCACAGATTAGATAGTCTCCTTTTCTCTCTCATTTAGTAGTCAGTCAGCACACAGGAACAGCTTGTAACATGGTGTTGTTTACATGTCACAATACTTGAGTAAATGAACTTCAGTTCTTTGTTTATAGAAATGTAGTGTACAAAGTATCCAATTGAATATTCCATTTTTCTTCTCTTTTTGTTTCAGACAGAAATGTCATTTGTAAATTCAACACAGAACATTTTTTATGATGCCTACAACTACTATCTGTGGACACTTTCCTTATCTGGTAAGTAAATTATGATACAACTCTCACAATTTCAATCATTTGAATTTATAAAATTTTCAGTTATGCATATTGCTCTTTTCTCAATTATTACAAATGTCAGACAACATTCATTTACATCTGAAAATGTATTCATCACCATGCACGGGAATTCGAGGAGTGAAGAATCATCTGCAGATGAAGGATGAGAGGTACATAAGCACAATTGAAAGCTCTGAAAAATCATGCTAGCTTTCACACACACACACACACACACACACACACACACACACACACACACACACACACTGCCCATTTCTGTGGCTGAGGTCACAAACACATGCTTATGCAGTGGCACTCGAACCAGAGGTAAGTGGGTTCGAATCCTAGTGCTGGAAAAAAATTCACTGCCATTATTTGGCCAGCAAGGGAATGAGAGATGGTAGCATAAAGTTCCTGATCGCCAGAATTTGTGCCAGTGTCCTAGTTTAAATACCCATCCTCTCCACAGTTTCTCATAAAGTGAGGGCATGTGACACTGTTGATTGTGATCCACTCATCGGATAGGGGACGTTAAGCTCAGCAGCCTCCTTGGTGCTATTGGCAAGTAGTAGGCTATGTGCTGCCACCAGGTTTCACCCTCTCCCTTACCTCATTATCACATAGTACAAATATTACACTAATTACAATACACATACACAAAACATGCACATAGTATTACAAATACTGTAATGGAGCATGTTGCAAATAAATAAAAGAAATACACACCAAGTCAGTCTGTGGGTGCACACGTGTGTATGAACACATCTTTAAGTTGATGTGTCATCCACTCACAATTTAATAGTAGGTTAGCAGTTGTCAATTGTAAACTCTGATTGTTTATTACATATTTGTGTAAAAATTCATGAATAGTTTCACAACTTTCAGAATTATTTCCAAGTAATGTGACATAGTAATGTGTGTGTTTGGAAAGGAACTTTAATCTGTATATTGAGATTTCTTTATGGAAATGGCTAGGTGTCATTTTGTAATAGGTTTCTTCAAATCAGATGATCAGTGAAGATTAAAATGTTAATGAGCTTGTCCATCTTTATGTTTAAAAAATTCTGCACTTCACTCTTATGGCTTGGGTTGATTAACAATTTAATGGTCTTATAGGTGTATGACATCTAATGTCTTCCCATAACCAACATTAATTTTGATAAGGAATGAAAAGTAAGGAAGAAGGAAAATTAGTGTTTAACTGATGATAAGGTCATTAGAGATACAGCCAAGTTTCAGAACGAGGAAGGATATAAGCGGCATCTCTCAAAGGAACAAACCCAGTATTCACCTTCATGCTATTTGGGGAAATCAAGCAAAACCTAAATCCAAATGATGGGGGATCTGAACTGTCGTCTTCCTGAACAAGAGTCTAGTGTCTTACCAATGCACCATCTCAGTCAGTATATCTACATCTAGCATGACAACTCTGCAATTTACACTGAAGTGCCTGGTAGAGGGTGCTTTGAACCACCACCGGACTATTTCTCTACCATTCCATTTCTAACAGTGTATGGGAAAAATGAACACTTAGCTCTTTCTGTACAAGCTCTGATTTCTCTTATTTTGTTATGATTATCATTTATCCCTATGTAGGCTGGAATCAATAACATATTTCCACAGTCAGAGGAGAAAGTTAGTGATTGAAATTTTGAGAGAAATTTGGTGATTGAAATTTTGTGAGAAGATCTCACCACAACAAAAAACACCTTTGTTTTAATTATTACCATCCCAGCTTGATTACTATGTCCATGACACGAGGAGATGGTGTGTACACCATGAGTTACTCAGACAACACCCAAGATGAGTTTTGAGAGAACTCACATATCACTGAATTTGACAGCCGGAACATCAACTGGAATTCATAGCCCTGCTACTCTCTCCACTGTAGTTATAATCTGGCCTTACATGATGGACAGTCTGCAAGACACCTCAGTTATTTTTCTCCTTCTACATGTAAACTGCTAGAGATTAAGCTGAGTGAGACATATTACATATTCTCATACCTTGATATTCAGCTAAGTTCAGACACTTCCATGATCAAAATTACTGCTTTGTTCCTGCAAAGGATTGTTCATTCTAGTAATATTTTTGACAAATGTGGCTGTAGTAAGACCTGGATAATGATATGTTGCTAGTTTTTTTTTCCAAAGTTGTGATGTCTTTATGTATTTTATTTACAATAACATATATTTCTGTCACCAAAATTGCACAGATATTAATCACTAACAGAATTGAAAGCACTGTTTATAAGGAATCTGCAATCAAGAAATAATAACTATTATCTGTAGTATATCTAATCCCAAGTACAATTTTATACAACACTCTGCCTGAATGGTGTCCCTTCATCTATACTTGAGTGTCAACTGACTTTTTTTCAGAGTGCAGACTAATATTCAATTAAAAACAGAGGTGCTTGTGATACCTAATTTCAGATATCCCTCCGTGCTATATTTTCTGTCAGAAGCTGAGTGAGGGCATCACATGCTCATACTCCTTCCAGAAGCTTTAACAACAGATAGTTTGTATCATGCTCTTACGATTGCTAGGCCACCAGAATCTACCCTTATTCAGAGTTGCTTAAATAGCAGACTTCCAGATTCTCTGGACATGGAGATGACTGAATGATGTGTTAACATCAATGGCACTTGTTATGTATCTTACAGAATGTAATTATGCTCAGGTATTATGTAAAATGACAGCCACCAGCTTGTGATCTTGTGGTTAGCATTTGCTAACTCTTGATCACGGGACCCTGGCTGGGCTGGAGATTTTCTCTGCTCAGGACTGGGGGTGTTTATGGATTGTCCTTATCATCATTTCATCATCAATAACGTGCAACTTGCTGAAGTGATATCAAACAAAGACTTGCACTGCGCAGCTAAATATCCCCAATGGGGTCTCCTGGCCACTAAAGCCATATACGCACTTCATTTTATGTAAAATGACAAATATAGTAAGAACACAGATATTATGTTGTATAGCATTTCTGCTAACGAAATTATGTGATGCACCCAACACTCTCAGCTGGCAATAGCCAAGTACATTCTACACTGTCAATACCCTTTCTCCTTCTGGTCATTCCCTGTGGGGAAAAAAAACTCATTAGTCTTGTTTATTATTATTATTGTTCAGACCATATTCATTTCTTCCTGTATTTCATAACTTTTTGATCTGTCCTAAATATTCTGTTTGTACATATGAGATAAGTTACCTTAAGAGTTTGCAGCACATCCACACAAACAATTAATATACTGCATAGCCACTTACTGTTTATAAGATACATTCTCGCTTCCCACGCCCGGGTTCCCGGGTTCGATTCCCGGCGGGGTCAGGGATTTTCTCTGCCTCGTGATGACTGGGTGTTGTGTGCTGTCCTTAGGTTAGTTAGGTTTAACTAGTTCTAAGTTCTAGGGGACTGATGACCATAGGTGTTAAGTCCCATAGTGCTCAGAGCCATTTGAACCATTTGAACATAGGATACAATGAAAGATCAATCATACTGAATTCCTTCTGTAATGTTGGCTGGTGAGCTTCCTTTCCTGTAGTCATAACAGTTGTTACATTTTATGACACAAGTATAGCAAATAACACAGTGTACTGTTACTTCATTAATAAGTAAGCAGAATTTAATGATGCATTATTTCAGACCACCGCACACGAGGATGGCCACTGGTCGACTCCCCCATTCCGACTATCATATACACTGCCTTGTATTTGCTCATTGTCTGGATCGGTCCACGTTTGATGAGGAATCGAAAGCCTTTTAACCTACGATGGGCACTTGTGCCTTACAATCTAGCCATGGCTGCATTGAATTTCTACATTGCTTTTGAGGTAAGATTCAGCTTTCTTAGATACTAAACTGTGTGGCTGTGTGTGTGAATAGGTATACGCTCACTACAAAAAGTGCAGAATCTCAAAAGCTGGTGTTAACTGTTTTCTATTATGTGTTTCTGTGCACCACACACCAGAACTCTACAAGTAAGTGGTTGCCTTTCCCATATTTTATCTTTTTCTCTACCCTGGAGTTTCCATTATTGTTATTTAAAAAACATTTTGTAATGAAAGCAATGAATCACATGCTAAATTCATGTTGCCATAAAATTTTAGACATTATGATCTGTGAGAAAGTTAGACATTATGATCTGTGAGAAAGTTAGTGTTCCTTTAATGTTGGATATAAACTATAAATCACAAGAATACAAAAAGAAATTATTGATCAGATAGATATAAATGTAAATGTCCAAGAGCCAACATATGTGAAAATTTTACATATTGTGCTGGACATTCATGCACTGCACACTTTTGAGGACGAACCCAACTTTTCAGTTAACAGAAGAAAACAACATCACAGATTACCTGAATTCAAAGGTCACATTTTTAATATATGTGACAAATATTTTAAGTGAAATTAAATTGGGGAACACCTGTCTACCATTAATCTGAAGCCCAACTGACCAACCAAATTTCTACTGTATATTTCTTTCTTTAAGTGTAGTTCAGAAGATAATTACAGAAATTCATGCAAAAAGTCTTATATACTGGGAATAACTGGTACCCACTTGAAATTGCAACTGAAGGTCATTAAAAAAGTCTGACTTAGACATTGTCCAAAATTTTAAATATTTAGTGTTTCAAAAACTTAAACACATCAGAATTTAATGACTATAGGATAGTAAATCTTGGACAATAAACTCATTTCTCATGCTCTTGTCTGTTATTGTCTAACGTTTAAGCAGAAAAGATTTGAAAGAAGTTCTGGCAATCTATTTCCTCACATTTCAAATCTTAAACAAAATATTGATATGACATTCACCTGCATGTACCTTTTGTTTTGTAACGTGTCTTCACAGTCTTTATGAATAATACTCCGTTTTATCATTACAGCTCCTGTTAGCATCAATAAAACTTAGGTACAATTACTTCTGCCAACCAATTACAAGACTGAGGAGTCCAGAAGAACTGAGGGTGAGTTTCATGATGAACTATAACTTATATTCTTAGGTTGTTCTTCGGTGAACTGAAAATGTATAAGCAGCTAACATTCTTGAATGAAATTCTCACTCTACAGTGGAGTGTGCACTCTGCAGGAGAGCTTCTGTGAAGTTTGGAAGGTAGGAGATGAGGTACTGGCGGGATTGAAGCTGTGAGGATGGGGCGTGAGTCGTGCTTGGGTAGCTCAATTGGTAGAGCACTTGCCCGCGAAAGGCAAAGGTCCTGAGTTCAAGTCTTGGTCCGGCACACAGTTTTAATCTGCCAGGAAGTTTCAGCTAACATTCTTATTTTAACTGTGTAATGGACCTGAACTCTCTATCAGGCCATTGTTATTCTTACCAGATGAGACATCTAGTTCCATTCTGGAAACCAGTTTTAGCCAGTCAAAAAGTTTCTTAACAGTGTATGCTCCAGTGCAGAGTGAAAGATTGATTCCTATAATGCTGTGATATCTTTGTCTTCAAATGACTAGATAGTTTGTCTGTCTCTAGAAGAAAAGGCATTTCATGTACACCTCCTTCAGTTAGTAATTCATCCATCTAATGTTCCATGGGTCCCATCAAGAGAGATTACCTTCTGGGATGTAAAAGAAACAAAGTTTCATATTAACAAAAGGCAAGCAAATCATAGACATTTAATCCATGTATTGTGTTAGGCCGGTATTACACTATCAAATTTCTTTGTCCAATATCTTTGTCAAAGATATTTGATAGTGTAATAGAGACTTTGTCAAATGTTGTCCAATATTTGATCAAATCTAGGGCCTCGCTGTATATTTGATCAAAGAAACCACTTGTCTTCTGTTCACTGCAATGTGACATGTTACCACATGGAGCGCTAGCATCACTGCAGCGTTCTGTCGTCTGTAGTGTTTTTATAACCATTGCCGGTAAATACAATTGATGTGTGCCGACGACTACAAAATTAATAGAGATGTCTGAAGCTGATGAGGTGCTTTACAGCGTGAGGCACCCTGAATACAAAAATAGATTAAGAAGATTGGAGACCTAACATAACCCTCTCCTGTAGCAAGGAATCGGAGTGTTATAGTGAGCCTGTCTTCTGAAGATGTAGCAGTTCTTAAGTGAATATTGTGCTTTGTGATATGAGGATACACTTCATTGAGCACATACAGAAATGTATGTTCATCCATTCTTAAGTAATTGATGTACGACTTGACGTCTTCCACTGTAAGCTCACGTAACAAGTTTTGTTGAATGCTTTTATCATGCCGTCGTAAAACCCACAGCTTCACCCAGATTAGATTAGTTTTTCGTTCCATAGATCCGTGCTGAGGAGATCCTCGTGGATGTGGAACATGTCGATTTTTTTTAAGCTGAAATAACAATACTAATAGTATGAATAAATACAATACATCATTTGTTTCTATTAAAAATTTCGCCAATGGAGTAGAAGGAGTTGGCCAGTAGTAAGTCTTTCAGGCTCCTTTTAAACTGATCTTTATTTCTAACTAAATTTTTTATGTTTCCTGGCAAATTATTGAAGATGAGTGTTCCTGAGTAGTGGACCCCTTTTTGAACTGAAGTAAGTGCTTTTAAGTCCTTGTGCAGATCATTTTTGTTCCTGGTATTGTATGTATGAACTGAGTTGTTTGTTGGAAAAAGATATATATTATTTACGACAAATTTCATTAAGAAGTAAATATACTGAGAGGCAGTAGTTAGTATACCCAGTTCTTTGAAGAGGTCTGTGAATTTACTCCCCAAATAATACGTATTAGACGCTTTTGGACCTTGAAAACTTTTGTTTGACTTCAAGATTTACCCCAAAATATTATCCCATATGACATTATGGAATGAAAGTATGCAAGCTTTTTCATTTTTATGTTGCCTATGTCTGCTAACACTCGAATTGCAAATACAGATTTGTTAAGGCCTTTCTGCAGTTCTGTGGTGCGCTCCTCCCAACTGAATTTATTATCAAGTTGTAATCCCAGGACTTTTAAGACTGTCAACCTCGTATGTATGGTTCCATTCCCCCCCCCCCCCCCCCCCCCCCCACTTCTTTTCCGCATGTGCACACAATGCAATTGGAGTACGTAGAACTGCTGCGGTTAATAACAAGTTGTTGTCAGCCATCTTGAACTTTGACGAAAAATTTGATGACAGTGTAATACCCCTTGTGGCGCTACGTCAAAGATCTTTGTCAAATATATTGGATGGAATATTGGATCACGTCTTTGATCAAATCTTTGACAAAGAAATTTGATAGTGTAATACCGGCCTTAGCAACAGGTCTTAACTATTCCTGTACTGCTTAACACTGTTTATGCATATTCCAGCTAAATTTAATTTAGTAAATTAGAGAGAAATCTGCTACACTGAAAGATGTTGCCTATATCTTATTGACAGCTTACAGAACTTGTCAGTCCTTGAACCTAATGGTGCAGATAACAAGTAGGAGTAGCTCATGATATATGTTAGATGGAAAGTTGTTGAATACTTTTGTACCAGAGTACATCACTCTACTCTAAACCCTAGACAAGGAGGCAAACATGAAAATTATTTTTGTGTCTTATGTTGTGGTTATGTAGATCACAGTTCAGTTAAAACTGATTTTTCAAGCAACAGTTCAGTTTACTCATGCTGCTTGTTCCTATCTTAATCAGATTTTATTTTGAAGTATCATTATAACAAATGATATGGATAAAGTAATCACTTTTTATTCTGGATTCTCAATACGGAAACCTAGTCATCTATTACGTTATTAAGATGACTATACATCTGGCTGGGTTGAATAGAGTTTAATGTGGCATTGCCATGAATAAATCAATGCTTGCCCATTTTGAATGATTACCAGTGTTGCAAATATCCCATTGCTCAAATGTATAGTCTTAATCATCAAGCCTATAAAAAAGTTCTTTAAGTTGTGTTATTCACTTTTAAGCACGTCATGACATAGTTTGGGCTTATAACTCTTGACTAAAATTTCCCAAATTATATTTGAAAATATAAAACTACTGCTTTTTGTTTTTTATGCCATCTCGAGAAATCTCACTACACCAGTTGCCAGCGGCATAGACACAAAGATCACACAAAGGACTTCCAGCGATGTAGCTCTAAAAGCACCCAATATCTGTAGAAGCACACTCTCCTGCCTGCATCTTATTGTAGTTCTGTTCATTGGCAGCAAAGTTTATGTGCCCATTTGCTTTCCACAAAGCGTGTAATGGATCAGTGACTGCACAGTAGTATATTCTCACATGTATTAGTGGGAGTCTATAATCTGTATTTTTTTATTCTTCCCAGTTTTTGTAGTTCTATTTAGCCTTCCCTGCTGTAGTTTGTATGTGGGTCTTGAAAGAGAGGCCTTCTTCAATCATAATTCTCAGTTATCTAGTCATCTGTTTTCACCCTGTGCTTCTGTTTGCAAGTTTCATCAATAGACTTTTTAATGAGTCTACCTCTAAATAGGAGGCAAAATATTTTGTTTGGGGCAATCATTTGTTTATTTTGTGTACAGTAGTTGTTCACATGTTGCAGTATACCACTGGCTTTTTTCCCTTGAGTTGTGCTCAAGAGTCTGCCGAAAATGTTACCAGCAGGTTGTTGGTATATGCTAAGATTCCACTGGTGCAGTTATGGCTCTCCATGAGATGTAAAAGGGTTTGTATTGCTAGATCCCGGCGGACGGGCTGCCCACAAATCAGTTCTCGTGGGCATCCAGTAGTTAGTCTTTTGACCACTTTCTGGTTGCCTGCTCACCATCCAGCAACCCAACAGGCTGTGGCACAGGGTGGCCAGACTCACGGCTTCCTAAGGTGCATAAACATCAAAGACTCCTGGAGGTTGTCAAAGGTGCCTGTGATGTCTATCATTATGGCTGTTACATATTTCTGATCTCTGTTTTCTATTTTACAGAGTGCTTGGTTTAACACTTCATCAATTGACCTTTTTTTCTGAAATCAATATTGGTGCGAGATAAGTCACGTTAGCTCCCTGTGTAACTTAATCTGTCACACCAAAGGTGTTCTTGGACCTTTGCAAGTGAGCTCGGAAGCAAACTGACCAGTATGATTTTGTATTGGTTAGGTCTTTATCTGTGCCCTTCTTAATAACTACAGTGTTTTCTATTTTCTGCACTGTTGCTATTCTCCCCAGTCACTGAGTCTTGTTCAGGTTCCCCATTAGGAATGAGGCAAT
This sequence comes from Schistocerca piceifrons, assembly GCF_021461385.2. Lineage (NCBI taxonomy): Eukaryota > Metazoa > Arthropoda > Insecta > Orthoptera > Acrididae > Schistocerca > Schistocerca piceifrons. The sequence goes on from NC_060144.1 coordinate 118,198,152, forward strand.
GAGTAGTGCAATGTGTTGTAGGACTTCCACATGGACACCATCGGGTCCATGGGCTTTTTTTCCCCTTATTCTTGTTATCGATTACACAACCTCCTCTTGTGGAAAGGACAAGTGCATCTTCTGTTCTGTAGTTACATTCTGGTGCTGCTCACAAGTTAATGTGAATCTGTAGATCTGTGTTTTGATCCTCAGATTTTACAGTCCTCTTCACCTGTGCACTCATGTGCCAATATTTTGTCTCAGTGTTGACAAGATCAGAGGGATTATGATTGTTTCCATTAAAATTTTGTAAGCTAATCCTTAAATGTATTCTTGTAATTGTTTTTGTGTAAAGTTGTCCCAATGATGTTCTTTTGCCTGGAAAATGGCAGTTCTGTATCTATTCTTCATCTCTCTATATCTGTAGTCCTATTAGTATTTTGTCACTGTTTGCTTATTTGTAGTATTTTCTAATTTTATCTTGTTTTTTTTCCCCTTAGCTTTGTGAGCTCAAGTAAATATGGGACTGAGCTCATGTAACTATGGGATTTTTTAATATTGTTTTGGTTTATTGTTTGTGTGTGGTATTGCTGATTTTTGTGCCATCTCTATCAGTTCAGTCAATGCAAGGATTTTGTAATCCACATTTTATATTATGTTTTGTAGAGGACAAACAGGTATGATTGAGAGTGTAAAAATCTCTCTGCAACATTGTGGATCTGGGTTTTTATTGTAATCACATTATGATCACTTTGTGTGCAGCTTTTGAAAATGGTCCAGTCTCCTATTTGTGTCAGGGCTTTATTATTTGTGACAGAGATATCTGTGTTACTTTGAAGTCCTGGGTCTCCTTAAAAGGTATGTGGCTGCTCCTCCCTGTTAATAATGTGTAAACTCTGTTTGTGTAGTGTGTCATTTACTCTTCTAACTGTATCATCAGTAGTGTTGGAGTGCCATAACACCAATTTACTAGAGGCTTTTGTGTCTTGTGTATTGTAGAGTGCTCCTAATGCAATGTACATTTGGTTCAGTATTATCAGAGTACTGTGCATAGAGAGAGATGCAGTGACTCAGTTTGTATCTACCCATGAGATATCTGTTTTTATTGTGTGCTTGGCATGACGGCAACCTATTTTGGCTTCCACAGTTTATTTATTTAGTACTATTATGGCAGCCATTGGCATTTGGTCATCGTTAATTGTTACTATTTATGGAAGAATGCATCTGAGCTGACCATCTTTGGAGTATTGTTCTTGGAAGAAAATTATGTCCACACTGAGTTCTGTCACATATGTTGGTGTGACTGATCAAAATTCTTCTGCAATATATATTTTGTCAAGCTTTAGTTGACAGGCCAATACATATGCACATTCATCATTGGATAACTTAGTTCTCATGCTTCTGTTGGTAGTTTTATTTCTCATAGTAACATTCTTTCTGTTGTGTGATTGTAAGATAATAGATTGTGTCACCTTGTGGAACACCTAGTTGAACTACTGGCCTCTGGACAAGCAGTGATTATCGTTTTGCTGTAAATAGTGAACTTGTGCTTGCCATAGGCCATGACTAGCTCCAGACAAAGACAACCTAAGTTTTGTTACAGAGAGAGTCCTGAATGAAGTAGTAGCCCCTTATTCAGTTGGAACGTAATGTTCTTCCTCAATGCTGAAATGATTGAGAATTTATCTAATTTAACAACATTTTTCATGTCACAAACCATATAAACTGTCATTAGTTTGTTTGTATATGAGTAATGCTGTCTGCACTTCTTCTCAAAGCGAAAAATTCCCAGTGTTTCTGTTTGCCAAATAACATACAGGAAGCATTCTGTATGACCAGCCCTGGACACCACGCAACAAGCAACAGTTACAAGAGAACTGAACTTCCTGCAAATGGTTATATGGCAATCCTCTATTTGTTTGACTGATTAGTAGCTCAAAAGGAAGCTAGCGGAGTTGATGCGACATAAATGTGCCTCAAAAATACCAAGACAGCTTTTGCTGAAGTGCTGTAAATGCCATGGTCATTGTATCACTCTCATAACAGATGTTCTACAATAATGGTAACAACTCCTGTCCAACTGATAAAAGAAAGAAGTTTTATGTTTGTCACGTGCCTTGTGAGCCTGTGACTGAGTGAGGTGGAACAGCGGTAAGACTATGAACTTGTATTTTGAAGGACAGCAATTAAAATCCCCATAAAGTCATGTAAATGTAGGTTTTTGGTGATCTCTCCAAAATTTATTGAGGTGAATGCTGAAATGGTTACTTTAAAAATGGCCCAACTGATTTCCTTCACCAATCCAAGCTCATACTGTGTCTCTAATAACATTGTCGATATGATATTAAACCCTAATATTCCTTCCTGTTTGTGAGCTTGAAAGTTAAAAGCCCTGCATGGTGTCTAAGAGTCCAAGACAGAATTGACAGTGTAGTACACTAAAAGAGTTGCTAGCAAACTATCATTTCACTGTTATGACAGTGGCATGTGTTGCTGCTGAACTATCAGCAGTAGCATTATCCATTGTTGCTGTTGTTGCTGGACCAGTGCTGTATTATCATTTACTCTGTTGCTGCTGAAGCTGCTTTTGTTTCTGCTGCTATTGTTGCTGTATTTACCATTAATCATACTGCTGTTGTTGTTATAAAACTTTCAGCAGCTCTGTGGTGGCTGAATCTTCCCTGTACATAAAACAGTTTCAGACTTACCATGTCATATCCCAAAATTGATTGAATTAATTGAAAAGTTTCTTTTTTCCATTTATTATCGAAGTATCCCACTCAGCAATAAATGTTTCTAATAAGCTTTGTATGGCTCTGATTTTGCTTAGTATAAACTCTGAAGAAGTAGACTGGCAAACCACCATTTCACCTATCCTGGCTGATACCTTTCCCTTTGTTTTCCTCATGGAATATTTCTTGAATTTCATGCAAGTTTTTCTGTTTAAGAGGTGTAAGCTCACATTTTGTAAGTGTAAATCCACGCAGTATTGCAGTTTTCATTTCTTGTGAACAGTCTGCTACATGGCTCACTGAAGCATCAGTGTCCATTGGTGCCAAATCAGGAGGTTAGCAAGTTCCTTATCAAGGATTATGTCTGTTTTTATAATTTACTTATTCAGTTAGTCTTGCTTGGATGGGTGCATGCTGTGTGCAGATGCAGGAGGAGCTGGCAACAGTTCACGAACAGCTGAATGCTGATGCTGATTCTGGCCCAAGATGCTGGAGTTGGCAGCCGTGTGTGTGTGTGTGTGTGTGTGTGTGTGTGTGTGTGTGTGTGTGTGTGTGTGTGTGTGTGTGTGGGTGGGTGTGTGTGTGTGTGTGTGTGGGTGTGTGTGTGTGTGTGTGTGTGTGTGTGTGTGTGTGGGTGTGTGGGTGTGTGGGTGTGTGGGTGTGTGGGTGTGTGGGTGTGTGGGTGTGTGGGTGTGTGGGTGTGTGGGTGTGTGGGTGTGTGGGTGTGTGTGCACCAAAAGATACATGTGAGTGTCTTTTAATCATGCCTGTCTGCAACTAGATGTGTCCTCTTTACAGTAAGTAGCAATTTATCTTTTCCTACATTGTTGATAGACCTACCTAGAGTTTCCATTGTTTGATTCTGGCTATGGTCAGTCACCTTCAGGCTGCTGCCTCAGGGTGTAGTGGTGGCAGAGAATCTGGCATGTTGCATGGGGCACCTCAGGTCTCAGTTGTTTTGCCCATGGACTCTGCTGCTGAGACACCTCCTAGTGTATGCGACGTGGTGGATCCACCCTCACAGCAGAATGAGTGATGGGTAGTAACACATTTGCGTCGCTCATGGCAGGGGACCAATGTGGATACTGGGTGTGTGGCCTTGCCCACTGCCCCTGTCAGTGAACAGGTGCCCACTCCTTCAGCAGGGTCTGAGTAGGCACAGTGGGGGGTGGGGGGGGGGGGGGTGGGGGTGGAGGTTTACTAGTTACCGAGAGCTCCAACATTAGGCGCACCATGGAGCACCTTAGGCAGCTATCATTCAGGACTGGAAAGAAGCCCAATGTGCACTTGGTATGTCTGCCACAGGACCTCATCCGAGATGTGGAGGTGGCCTAAGCTGCAGCTGTCTAGTGTGCAGGATGCAGTCATCTGCAAGTTGTGGCTCACATTGTCACCAACAATGCCTGTTGTATGTGTTCTGAGGCCGTCCTCAGTGCATACAGGCAGTTGGCAGAAGTAGTGAAGGCTATTGGCCTCATACATAGAATAAAAGCAGACCTCACAATCTGCAGCGTTGTTCCCAGAGTTGATTAGGGTCCTTTAGTTTGCAGCTAGTGAAGGATCTCAACTCAAGGATTCATTGACTCTGTGACAGTCTTGGCTGCAGACTTCTAGACCTGCATTATTGATTGGGGATTTGTAGGACACTCTTTGATAAGACAGGGGTGCACTACACAAAAAAAGCAGTTACTTGTGTAACGGAATACTTGTGGAGTGCTCATGAGGGTTTTTTAGGCTAGGTGGTAGTTTGAGTTTCTCTGATGAACATTCACCAGTTGATAGGCAGCAAGGGAAGTCAGACAACATTCAGAGTACAGATACTTTGTCAAAATTTTATCAGTAAATTGTCGAAGTATTCATAACAAAGTTCCCAAATTTTGTGACCTCTAGGAAATTTCTCATGCTCAGATTATGGTTGAAACCAAGAGCTAGCTGAAGCCTGAAGAGGAAAGCTCTGAGATATTTTGTGAGTAAAGGAACGTGTATCAGAAAGACAGATCAGAGGCCATAGGAGGGAAATGTTCAGTGCAGTTGACAAAAATATTGCCTCAATTAAGGTCAAAGTTGAGTGTAACGGCGAATTTTAAGAAAAGTGATACAGTTTGGAAAAGTCACCCAGAATCCCAGGTCAGGGTAGACTTACCAGATGGGGTGAGAAGGAAAGACTGATTGTCGACTGCACTGGATGAGATTTGAAAACCTGAGAGTTTAAAGGTGGAAGACCTTCCATTTTCTGAACTGTACCCCTATTCCTAAACTTCTCCAGTGTTTTTCCTTCATCCCTCTTCCCCATGAACTCTTCTGGAGCCATTGGCTCAGAAGGATGGTTGAAGAGTGTGTGTGTGTGTGTGTGTGTGTGTGTGTGTGTGTGTGTGTGTGTGTGTGTGTGTGTGTGTGTTCTCCTACTGCCAATTGATTATCTGTCCAATTACATTGAGTATAGACTCAGATGTCTATGATTGATTCATTGCGGAGGGTAGTTTGGCAGCCCACAGGCAATGGAAATATTTTAAATCTTGTAGCTACAAATAGGCCAGATGTCGTCGATAACATCAGTATAGAAACAGGGATTAGCAATCATGATGTAATTACAGCAACTATGACTACAAAAACTGATAAATCAGTTAAGCAGGCTAGGAGAGTGTTTCTGCTAGGAAAACAGATAAGTAGTTATTAGCATCTCACTTAGACAGTGAATTGACATCACTTAGTTCCAATAAGATGAATGTAGAGAAATTATGGGTAAAGTTTAAGCAGATAGTAAATCATGCCCTGGAAAATTATGTTCCTATTAAGTGGATTAAGGATGAGAAAGACCCACCATGATTTAATAACAAGATTCAGAAAATGCTGAGGAAGCAGAGGCTGTTGCACTCTTGGTTCAAAAGAGAATGTGGAAATGATGACAAGCAAAGGTTAATAGAGATTTGTGCATCTGTGAAAAGATCTATGCATGAAACATACAACTACTACCACTGTCATACCTCAGCAAAAGGTCTGGCCGAGAACTCAAGAAAATTCTGGTCTTATGAAAAATCGCTAATTGGGTCTAACGCTTCCATCCAGTCACTTGTTGACCAGTCTAGTGTGGCAGTTGCAGATAGCAAAACAAAAACATAAGTTTTAAATTTCATGTTCAAGAAATTATTCATACAGTAGAATCAAACAAACATACCATTATTTGACCATCGAACAGACTCTTGTATGGACGATGCAGTAATAAGCATTACTGACATAGAGAAACAAACTGAATGAGTTGAAGATGTATAACTCACCTTGTCAAAATGGAACCCAATTCCACTTTTCAAAGTGTACTCTATCGATTTGGCCCTTGACCTAGTTTGCATTTATCATGAAGCTATCACCCAGCACAACATCCCAAGCAACTGGAAAAAAGTACAGGTGACTCCTATGTATAATAAGGGCAAAAGAACGGACCCACAATATTATGGGCCAATATCCCTGCTGCAGAATCCTTGAATGTATTCTCAGTTTGAATACAATAAATTTTCTTGGGACCAAGAACTGTATGTCTGCAAACCAGCATGGTTTTAGAAAACATCAGTTGCACTAAACTCAGTTTGCCCTTTTCTCACATGATATACTGCAAACTAGGGATGAAGGGCAACAGGCAGAGTCCATATTTCTAGACTTCTGGCAAGCATTTGACACAGTGCCTCAATGCAGGCTAATAAAGAAGGTATGAGCATATGGAATATGTGGTGTCACCGCCAGACACCGTACTTGCTAGGTGGTAGCCTTTAAATCGGCCGCAGTCCGTTAGTATACGTCGGACCTGCGTGTCGCCACTATCAGTGATTGCAGACAGAGCGCCGCCACACGGCAGGTCTAGTCTAGAGAGACTCCCTAGCACTCGCCCAGTTGTACAGCCGACTTTGCTAGTGATGGTTCACTGTCTACATACGCTCTCATTTGCAGAGACGACAGTTTAGCATAGCCTTCAGCTACTTCATTTGCTATGACCTAGCAAGGCGCCATATTCAGTTACTATAATGCCCATCTTCAAGAATGTATTCTGAACAGATAATATTGTGAATCATGTACCGTCAAGAGTGACGTTCATCATTAATGGATTAGAGTTAAGTATCAAACTAATTATGTCTGCTTTCTGAATTCTCATTCCTTGTCATGTTCCAGACCTCACGTCAGTATAGTTCTTCCCTCCTCACACTAGCCTGCTTGAGCTAAAACACGTGCATTTCGGCCTCCACTCATAACCCGATGTTGGCTCTTCTGCTAACACAAAAGAATAGGTTCACAGATATGTGAATGGCTCAAAGAATTCTTAAGCAACAGAACCCAGTATGTTGTCCTTGGCTGTGAGTGTTCATCAGAGACAAGGGTACCATCAGGAGTGCCCCAAGGAAGTGTGACAGGTCTGCCATTATTCTCTATGTACATAAATGATTTGGCAGACAGGGTGGGCAGCAAGATGTGGTTGTTTGCTGATGATGCTATGGTGTATGGTAAGGTGCCAAAGTTGAGCAACTGTAGGAGGATACAAGATGGCTTAGACAAAATTTCAAATCAGTGTGATCAATGGCAGCTATCTCTGAATATAGAAAAACAAATTTACATGTGAATGAGTGGGTAAAATGAACCTGTAATGTTCAGATACAGCATTAGGAGTCCTGCTTGACACTGTCGTGTTGTTTAAATATTTGGGTGTAACATTGCAAAGCAATATGAAATGGAACAAACATGTGAGAATTGCGGCAGGTAAGAGAATTCTGGCAGGTAAGGTGAATGGTCAGCTTCAGTTTACTGGAATAATTATAGGAAAGCATAATACATCTGTAAAGGAGAGCACATATAGAACACTAGTGCAACCTGTTCTTGAGTACTGCTCAAGTGTTTGGGATCCATTCCAGCTTAGATTAAAGGAAGACCCTGAAGCAATTTAGAGGCAGACTGCTATATTTGTTACTAGTAGGTTCAAATAAGACACAAGTATTACAGAGGTGCTTCGGGAACTCAGATGGGGATCACTGGGGAGAAGGCAACATTCTTTTCGAGGGGCAATATTGAGAAAATTCAGAGAACTGGCATTTGAAGCTAACTGCAGGATGATTCTACTGCCCCCAACATATGTTGTGTGTAAGGACCACAAAGATAAGATACAAGAAATTAGGGTTCATATGGAGGCATATAGACAGTTGTTTTGCCCTTGTTCTATTTCAGTAGAACAGGAAAGGAAATGACTAGTAGTGGTATAGAGTACCCTCCACCATGCACCATATGATTGATTGCACAATATCTATGTAGACGTATATCATTTCACCATTATGACAGTGGCAGTTGTTGTTGAAACTGATCAGCTGTAGCAGGATTCATTGTTGCTATACCTGTGCAGTATTATCTGTTACTCTGATGCTGTTGAAGCTGCAGCTTTTTGTTGTATTTGCTGTCAGTGTTACTGTTGTTGTTGTTATAAAACTTTCAGCAGTTCCACAATGACTGAATCTTTCCTGATAGAAAACAGTTTCAAATTTATCACATCATATCTCAAAAACCATGGATTCATTGAAATGCATTTTTTCCATTTAGTACCAAAGTATCCCACTCAGCAATAAATGTTTGTAATTAGTTAAGTTTAAACATTGAAAAAGACCTTTGATCCTCCTCTCCCCTCCCCTCCCCTCCCTAATATATAGCTCATAACAAATATCTCCCACAGAAATTATGTAAAAACGGAAAAATTCACTATGATACAGGCTTATATAGTTTCTAAAAGTATCTTTAAAAAAATATTTTCCAATTTTCATTAATGTCTGAGTTATATTTCTTTTTGAGATAGGTGAAAGTTTGGCATCTGGAAAGGTTTGCTACTTCAGAATTGGCAGATACAATATTTTGCACAGTGAAGGTGGCATGAAGTGCTGTAAAATTTTGTGAACATAATTTTCTAGTTTCTAAAGTGTTTTAATTGTAAGATATACTTTGACCTGTCCAATATCTGATGTGCTGTACTGTACATGTAAGATTTACTGGACCAATAAATACAATACAATACAAAACCTTGGGAGCCGGCAATGCCAATACAGCCAGCACTGTTGTATTGTTAGTGGGAGCAGTCCAGCCCACTCATTGTCAAACACCAACTAATTTAAATAGGACTATAGACACAAAGCATTTGTAGCCATTGATAGTAATTTCTATGACCTGTTTTAATACCCCTGGTAAACAATTTATATTGTCCAAGAGTGGAACAAAGCCACTTACTGCAACCCTACAATTTTTTTGCTACATGTGTCTAACTGCAGTCATACATACCTTTAAATTGCAACTGCCCCAGTGTTATTTTATTTGAAACTGTTGGTAGAAATCAGTCATCACTAAACGAAAAGTTTGAGCAGAAAAAGATCTGATCAACTGTGGTGTGTTGCAGGACTCAGTAGGTACAGTATTGGGACCCCTTCTCTCTCTTGACTTTATAAATGATCTAACTCTCAATCTGCCTGATGCTCCTCTAGTTGTGTTTGCTGATCATACAAATTTGTTGTTCCATGGCACATCAATTCATCAAAGAAGACTTAGGCTCACTGATGGTATTAGCAGACTACTGTCCTGGCTCTTCAAAAAGATCATTATTGATTACTAGCAAACAAGCACACATGTTATGCTGTCTGTCCAGACAACAGCCAACCCACACATTGTCAGTAGAACTAGAAGACACTAAAACTGAGCAACTGTCAATTCTCTAAATTCTTGGGTGGATAGGCTGATAGTTCTTTGCAGTGGGATGCACACAGAGAGAAACTGCTAAATAAATGAAGCAGCCTTTGCTAAACTTCCAGAAGTTTCAGTCAATCCTGTGACATTAATACAATGGAAACAGCATACTATGGTTTAGCCCATTCACAACTTCCATGTGGCCTACCTTTCTGTGTGGCATCAACAGAAAAGTATTCTTAATGCAAAAAAGATCATAAAAATCATTAAAGGTGTATCTTCACAAACAACAGTCAAACCAGTTGTTCAGGAACTAAACATATTGCCAGCTCCCTGCACCTGTATTACAGTAGCTATCTGTCTCATTCAGAAAAATTTATACCTCTTTGAAACACAATAAAATTGATGGATATAATAAAAGAACTACTGGAGACAGTCATGTAACAGTTCAAGGAGTGAGCAGATGCTGTACTGCTGAAGTAAGAAACATGAGAAGGTTACTCTACAACAAACTACCCTTTACCATAAGAAAGAAGAACAGCACATTTAGGAAAAACGTTAAAGATCTACTTAGCAAAAATATTTTCTACTCTGTTGACGAGTACATGAATAGAAATGGGAACTGCACTAGTCAGTGGCATAAATGGGGAAGAGTCTATACCTAAGTACTTGTATCTCATATGAGTACCTTATATTTTTGCTGTCCTGTACATTTTCTTATGCTGAGAAGATCTTTTACTTTTTATATGTATTTCAAGTATTTCTTATACTTATTTGTAACAGTGAAGTACCATTTAGTGTAAATGCTACTTAATAGTGTTTTACAGTTAGTGGCATTCATTTATTTGTATTATTAAGACCTAAAATATTTGATTAGCTGACAAAATTTTCTTCTGTTTTAACGTGACCAATTTTATAAGAAAGGTATGAAACATTTTTGTGTGTTTATTTTCTCTAATGTATCCTGTGTAATGTGTTTTCATGATATTGTCATATATCTTGTATGTTTTGTATATCATAAGAAGCATGAGACTAAATAATAACAACCAAATAAATAAATTTCTAATGTCCCCAGTGTCATGGGGCCTTAAGATTTTAACTGTTAAGTATACAGATATAATAGTGAAAATCAAGTCAATTAGTCCAGTAATCATTTGTTTCCATTGCTCACCTTGTACTTGCAATTAAAAATGTTCCACTCTTTATCAGCACCTAGCTTGTAATTAAGTTGGACCCAGAATATTGTAATAAACAAAGTGGAACACAGTGTGCTTTCTTCTGTTTCTTCTTCTTTCACTTCACCCTCTTTGGAGCCTAATGAATCAGCCATTTCTTTATATGTTGTTCCTTTGTTTATGCTCAATATTTCTTCATTCTCTCTCACCTCCTACTCCTCCTCCTCCTCCTCCTCCTGCTCCTCCTCCCCTCTTATGAGGTAATGGGTTTTGACTTTATTTATAATTTTGTCTTGGAACTTGAACTTGGATCTTTTTTTAGTATGGTACTTATCTGCATTGTTCTATGGAGTAATGACTTTTCTGTAATTTTTAATTCTCTAAGGTCTTTTTCAATTTCTGTAAACCATTTAGGTTTTGTTAAGCGGTTATGGAAGAAATTCAAAATTAATTTAGTTAATCTGTTAGAGTTCATCCTGGAAAGATGTCCATAAAAATTTAGTCTCATTTGTTGCATAGAATGTGAGTTTTTCAGTTGTTTTGTAGAGAGTTTCATCCTTTATGTATACTATTTTATCATCCTGATATTTTTTCCTATGATATTTCTTAAAATTTTTCTTTCTTTTAGTTCCAATTGTTCTATCTGGCCTATGTGATTCATGGTTAGTGTTTCTGCTGCATGCAAAACTTCTTCTTGATCATTGTTTGGCAATGGTTAGTTTTGGACCCCCATGAAAGGTATTTCTTGTTGTAATCTGTTTTCTCAATTGGAAGGCTAATTCAAGTTCGTTTTTCATGGATTATATTGCCCTACATTCTGTTGCATTCCAACAGATCCATAATCCCAGATATTTAAATTCTTTACTATTTTTATTTTCTATTCTTAGACTTCAGGGTATTTATTTGTTGTTTTTTTTAATTACCATGATTTTAATTTTTTCAAAGGAAATGTTAAGACCTACTTTATATGCTTGTTTCTCTAGTTCAAAGATTTATTCCTTTGCTTCCTCCATTGTTTTAGCAAACAGGGCCAGATCATCTGCAAATGCACTGCAGTTGATTTTGAGATTCTTCTTTTTTCAGCTCAGTCTTATTACACTCTTTATATTTTTGTTTCATTCTCTTATTGCTTTCTGAAGTACACAACTGAACAATAATGGGGAAATGCTATCTCCTTGTTTAATCCTTTTTTTATTTCAAATGGGTTTGATACTTCACACATGAATTTCACTTTTGAAAATGTATTTCTAACAGTGGCTTTTGTTATGTTGGTTGTTTTCTTATCCAAACCCAGTTCTTTCATTGCTGATCTGAGAGATTCTCTATCAATCGAATCAAACATCATCTTGAAATCAATGATGGAAACTATGTCTGCCTTTGTACTTGATTTTTTATATGCCATAATGTTTCTGAGTTTCAGTATTTGTTCAGAGAATGATTTACCCTTTCTGAACCCTCCCTGGTATCCCTCTCGCCTCCCCCCCCCCCCCACCCCCACACCCCCCCCCCCCCCAAAAAAAAATCACTTGTGGGTCCAAATGCAGCTCTTCTCTATTGTGAAAAACTTTTGAAAGAATCTTATCCTGCATCCAGCAGTGATATTCATATGTAATTTTTTGGATCTTTTTGAAGCCTTTTTTGTGATGAGTGTGGATGAGAGCTGTTCTTCACTCTACTGACATTTGCCTATTATAGAGTAAATATTATTCTTATAATTATGAACAAATAATTCTTATGGTTCATTGCAGTTATCGTTAATTCCAATACACTGCTTAAATGTATCTCGGTTTTCAAGAAAAAGGAAAATTTAAGTGATAACATTATGTATTTATGTAGAACATGGTACTTTGTTAATGTGTGTCTGTAGATTTTAAAATACTGGGATCACTGTTTAGTCACAAAGTAGTATAATTTAAACTGCTGCCATGTATTGTGTTACCATCTTTATATGACAAAATATTGTTTTTCTATTATTATTATTATTATTTTACTTAGTTATATAACTGTTTATTCACCTTCTTTCAGATAGCAAATGCAGTGTGGTGGTACTACATTTCAAAACTGCTTGAATTCTGTGACACATTCTTTTTCATTTTGCGAAAGAAGGACAACCAACTGACCTTTCTACATGTGTACCATCACTCTACCATGTTTTCTCTGTGGTGGATAGGCATTAAGTGGGTGCCTAGTGGTTCAAGTAAGTATTTAAAAATAACAGTTATTAACTGTAAACTTTTTACAAGGCGAAATTTATGGGGGATACTTTATGAGCATACCAAGAGTCACTTTGCATTTTCCCAGGTCTTTTGAACTTTGTAAAGTACACACAATATAAAATTTATCTGTATGCACTCATGTATTTCCCTGACACTTCAGTTGATTTAAATACAATCTACCCATATGCCAAGCCTATGCATCAGATATATATTTTATTTATATATTTTCTCCAATGTGGCCAGCAGATAGTTATATAACTTGTAACAGTGTATTCTTTGGAGTCACGCAGATGCCATAGAATTGTATCAGCACAGTGGAGTTGCTGGCATTGTTTATAATGCAGGTACACTGTTTCAGCTACAGGTGGCTGGACAGTTAAGTTCTGTTAGCTCCAATTTCAAATTAGTCTGATACCCTTAACTGAAAATTTGTGTGATTATGTTCATAATTTTATCAAACTAAAATTCAAATTAGTGTACTACTGAATTATGAGACAGAACTGGTGGTCAGTATTTACTTCAGATGGCAAAATGTGTAGTACAGCCAATGGATGCATATAAAAGCAAAAGTGACACACCAACAAGGCCTTGAAACAAATAAATGCTTTGTTGAGAAGGAGGAGGGATATGTCCAGGAAGATAAGAAGGAAGGTCATACCACTCAGACTGTAGGGTGAGTGAAACAGGAATGAGGATAGACAAAAGATGAAAGGGGAGGCATAAGAGACACTAAGTAAAACATGGCACTCTGATAAGCACTGGGCCAGCTTCAGCTCCACTTCAAAGATGATAAAGACAGAGTGAGAAATAAAGATAGGCTACGGAAAAGAGAGATGAATAATGTAAGTAAGAATTAGGACAGCAAAAAGATTCATAATAAAAAATACATTTAATTAAAAAATAATGAAAAGAAGAGAGGATGGCATCCAGGAAGATATTAGGGTGCAAATTGCAAGGATATATGGGAGGGCAAGTTCCCATGTCCATAGTTCAGGGAAGCCAGGCTGCAAGGAGGGCCCACAGGCATCCATAGCAAAAATATCTGCTCCATCATCAAACCCTTCAGCACATAATTAAACACCTCTCAAGACTTTCCTTTCTGCAACTACACAGATTTTATTCATAAACAAATCTCCCAGGCATTATCCTCCTGTCACTTCTCTACTAATAGTTTCCACTTCTAAAAAACTCGGAAGCACTCCCATTATCACCTAGTATCACCCAAGGCCTTGAATGCCTCAATACTTTTCTCCACCAACACTATGACTTTCTCAAGTCAATTCTGCAGTGAGATCTTTTCTTTCTGATACCCTCCACACAGCACTCACTGCCACCTACCATTGCCCTCCTAACCTGTGTAACGTGGTAGTCAAACCTAAAGACATTATACATTCCCAAAGGTTCCTGCCTGTGCAACTGTCCCTGTCCCTTGCACCAACTCATTACCAACTACTCCAGCAACGCCACTGGTAAATCATACCTGGCCTCAGTTGCCTGAGACTGCAGTCATGTGTGTGAGGTGCTTTTGTATGAATGTGTATGTGTGTGTTTGTCATCTAATTGTGATGAAGGCCTTGCGGGCTGAAAGCTATATTTGTGACAGTCTTTTTGTTGTGCCTATCTGTGACTCAACATATCCGCTGTATGGTGAGTACCAACTTTCCTTTTCACAATATTGTTACATTCCATCCTTGATTTTCCATTGTTTGATATAATGTTGAAGGTAGAGCAATTTGTGAAATCATGCGTGTTGCTTATTACCTAACTTGCTTCCACTGCATAGTATTTTATATAGGTGTCAGTGAACCCACACAACTCATTCCTTAAAGAATCAAAATTCCCATGTACAAAACAGCTACAAATGTCTGATTACTTTACAAATGAGTTCGTGTTAAATATTTGACATTAAACATGTAACAGAAAGTTTTGAAAGGCTTGGAAATCATGTTTAAAGTTTTTTGGAAGTCACTAAGTGCTCTCATTATCAAACACTGGACAAATATAATCTGGACTCCATTTTAAGGAAAAGCTAATTTTTCACGCATCTCAATGTTTACGGTATCACAACTCCTGAGCTGCATATCATATAATGATATAATTTTGCAGGTACATTCAGTGATATATGTGGATACTTTCTGCAAAATGTATTATAAACAGACTTAGTAGTAAAGAAGTAATAAATTAAAACAGTATGCCTGATGCTCAAGTTTTATCACATGAGAAACAAAAATGTAGTAAATCATAAACTATTTTCTCTTTCGGCATTTTGTGGGGGATGTCAGTGGGAAAAATTTCATAAAGTATGCAGTTAATGTAAGGTATGTTGGAAGTCACCAAGTGCTCTTCACATATACTGGATGAATATAGTCTGGGTAATTCGTGCACCATGAGTTACACTGTCTAAACACATAGACACAGTTTCTGACTGTAATACTTGTTTTGCTGTGCTAAACTTTTAATATAAGATCTTACTTAATAAATAGAGTACGATAGCATTTTAAATTCAATCACTGATTATAAGATATAATGAAAATTAAATTTTGTTGACTCTGGAAGCCATTAGACAGGCATCCTGCAACTGGGACCACGCTGTGGGCTGATCATTCAATAAGATAGATGGCCACCACCAAACTAGCTGAGTGCATGGATGGGCGTGGAAGAACTGTCCACCGTGCTGACATTCGGTACACAGTTGTTGGAAATGCTTACGGCATGACTCAAGGGACCTGAGTGTCTGCTACACCACACAGGCTGTTTGGATTCTCCCACCAGGTGCTTGGCAATGGTCGTGCTGAGTTCGAGACATCGGTTACCACCAGATCCCTGAAATTAAGCACCTGTACAGGTGATTGTTTGGGCACACGGCTTGCTGTTGACAATGTTTCCTTTGCGTTTATGTCCCGGGGGGCAGGAGTGATGGTGACACGAAACCCCTGACCACCAGTCTTTGTGCCAATGGCCTGGATTAAATTCCAAACCTCTTTGCACAGTTTCATGAAATGAGGGCATGTGACACTGTCAGTGGTTTTCCATTTATCAGGTGGGGGCTTCAAGCTTCAAGGCATACTTGGTGTTATTTGAGAAGAGCAGGCTGTCAGCTGGCACCAGGTTTCACCTTCTCCCACCATCTTCAAAATGAATGTGAGACTACACTCCACACTACACATACATTACAGTAACCTACACTTAACAGGATACACTTACCCACAAAACTCTCATACTTTATGAAGGAAAGGCACCTGCAGGTGTGAAGGACAGGGAAAAACTTTCCAGTTCAGTGGCTGATATGCCCTTTAGTGTCCCCCAGCCATTCATGCCATACAAGTTTACTTTCCTTTATTTTACCCCAATACTTACTCCTCTGAACTCAAGAGATGTTAACTTGCCCTCAAGTATATTATATAATGACTCTCTTTTTCTGCCCTTATTCTTAACTGCACTGTCATCTCTTCCTTCTTATCTATCTTTGTCTCTCACTCTGTCCTTATCATCTCTGGATTATGATATTTTTTATTTATTTAATTTACACGTCAAATTCTATAGGACCAAATTGAGGATCAAATCTCCAAGGTCATGGAACATGTCATCACATGAAATTACAACATAAAAGTTATAACAGATAAAAATAAATGTTTATGAACCTGAAAATAGTCAAGCCATAAGTTTAAGTAAATGCAATCAACAATACAACAAGAATCAGCATAATTTTTCTAGGAACTCCTCGACAGAATAGAAGGAGTGACCCATGAGAAAACTCTTCAGTTTCGATTTTAAAGGACGTGGATTACTGCTAAGATTTTTGAATTTGAGTGGTAGCTTATTGAAAATGTATAATGCACACCTTTCTGCACAAGAGTTAAGGAAGTCTGATCCAAACGCAGGTGTGATTTCTGCCGAGTATTAACTGAGTGAAAGCTGCTTATTTTTGGGAATAAGCTAATATCATTAACAAGAAATGACAGTAAGGAATATATCTATTGGGAGGCCAGTGTCAAAATACCCAGACTTGTGAACAGAGGTTGACAAGAGGTTCATGAACTTACACCACTTATTGCCCGAACCGCCCATTTCTAAGCCAAAAATGTCCTTTAGAACAGGAAGAGTTACCCCAAAATATAATGCCATACAACATATGCAAATGAAAATAAGCAAAGTAACCAATTTTCATGTTGAATGATCACTCACTTTAGATACCATTCGAACAGTGAAAATGGCAGCATTAAGTCTTTGAACAAATCCTGAATGTGGGCTTTCCACGACAGCTTACTGTCTATCTCAACATGTAGAAATGAACTGTTCAGTTTCACTAATCATGTGCCCGTTCTGTGAAATTAAAATGTCAGGTTTTGTTGAATTGTGTGATAGAAACTGTAAAAACCGAGTCTCACTGTGATTTAATGTTAGTTTATTTTTATTTAATGTTAGTTTATTTTCTACAAGCCATGAACTTAGGTCATGAACCACACTATTTGAAACAGAGCCAGTGTTGCACACAACATCCTTTACTACCAAGCTAATGTCATCTGCAAACAGAAATATTTTAGAGTTGCCCGTAATACTAGAGGGCATATCATTTATATAAATAAGCAACAGGAGTGGCTCCAACACTGGTCCCTGGTGCACCCCCCATTTGACAGTACCCCACTCAGATCCCACATCACAGCCATTCTCAACATTGTGAACAATGACCTTTTGCTGTCTGTTGAAGAGGTGAACCAATTGTGAGACAATCCTAGTATTCCATAATGGTCCAACTTCTGGAGCAGTATTTTGTGATCAGCACACTCAAATGCTTTCATTAAATCAAAAAATATGCCTAGCATTCGAAACATTTTGTTCAACCCATCCAGTACCTCACAGAGAAAAGAGAATATAGTATTTTCAGTTGTTAAATGATTTTTAAAGCCAAACTGTATATTTAATAGCAAATTGTGTGATATAAAACGATCAATTATCCTTCCATACACAGCCTTTTCAGTAACTTTAGCAAACACTGATGGCATAGATATAGGCCTAAAATTATTTACATCATCCCTTTCTCCCTTTTTATAAAGCGGCTTTACTACTGAGTACTTTAATCGTTCAGGAAACTGGCCATTCCTAAAGGAAAAATTACAAATATGGCTAAATACAGGGCTAACAGGCAGATCACAGTACTTTAATATTCTGCTAGGCACTCCATCATAACCATGAGAGTCATTAGTCTTCAGTGATTTAATTATTGACCCAATCTCCCTCTTGTCTGTATCACAGATGTGTGTTTCAGACATCATTTGCCAAGAAAGTTAGATGATTTCGTGTAGAAACTAAATTGTTATTTAATTCACCAGCAATGCTCAGGAAATGATTGTTAAATACTGTACATATATATCTGATTTACCAGTAACATAAATATTTTTACTGCAAACTAACCTTATATCGTTGACCTTGTGCTGCTGACAAGACACTTCCTTCACAACTGACCATATGGTTTTAATTTTAGCCTGTGAATGATGATCATTATTATTATTATATGGCATAACACAATATATATATGTGCATAAATAATGAATTTACACGTTAATGTTTAAATTTGACAGCCAGATCACAGCACTGAGTGCCTTTCATTCAAGTCTTTCAGACCAGTAGTTGGAATTCTCTACAATACGTCTTATTGTCTATTCAATATAATAGAGGGAAACATTCCATGTGGGAAAAATATATCTAAAAACAAAGATGATGTGACTTACCAAAAGAAAGCGCTGGCAGGTCGATAGACACACAAACAAACACAAACATACACACAAAATTCTAGCTTTCACAACCAACGGCTGCTTCGTCAGGAAAGAGGTAAGAAGAGGGAAAGACGAAAGGATGTGGGTTTTAAGGGAGAGGGTAAGGAGTCATTCCAATCCCGGGAGCGGAAAGACTTACCTTAGGGGGAAAAAAGGACGGGTATACACTCGCGCACACACACACACACACACACACACACACACATATCCATCCACACATATACATATACACATATACATACATTACAACATATACACATATAAATGTTATGGCATATTATGTCCGTATATGTGTGGATGGATATGTGTGTGTGTGCGAGTGTATACCCGTCCTTTTTTCCCCCTAAGGTAAGTCTTTCCGCTCCTGGGATTGGAATGACTCCTTACCCTCTCCCTTAAAACTCACATCCTTTCATCTTTCCCTCTCCTTCCCTCTTTCCTGACGAAGCAGCCGTTGGCTGCGAAAGCTAGAATTTTGTGTGTATGTTTGTGTTTGTTTGTGTGTCTATCGACCTGCCTGCACTTTCTTATTGTCTATTCATCAACACCACAGGCACATGAAGGTCTTTCATAATATTCTCACTTCTTCAGGATTTGGCACATCTCCCTTTTCCTGTTTGGACACAGTTGTCTTGACCATTCATGGTGGAGAAGCTCAAACGTTACAATCTTCACAGTTTGGTGTCAAATTTGGTGGGCATTCTGATAAGCATGATCATTCCAGCATTCCTCCCACTTCTCAATTACATAAAAAATCACCTGTAACCCAAAGATCCACACATGGGGGTTTGTGTAACTTCAGAAGAAGGGTGTATTCTGGAAAGCCCTACTTAGAAATGAATACTTTTCTGACTACATATTCTTAAGAATTTGCACAGTGCCAGCTTTCCATCTCAGATACAGAGGGAGGAAACAGGCAACCATTGAGTGAGTGTAAATAAATCTGACAGTGCCAGTAATGGTCCCCATGACCTCATTCACACATCCGTCAATGTGAGCTGTTGTGTACTGTTTTCCCACGGAGGGGCACTATATTCAGCAGCTAAGTATACAAGAGAAATTGCAGCATTGCATTTGCTCTGCAGCTGTGGAATAGATTTTCTCTTAAGCAAAGTTTCTTTGACATGCTCAAACATTGCTGGTCAAGTGACAGTGTCTTATCAAGGGCGATATCTCAATATTTAGGGACATATTTGTGGGAAACATTACTTCCCATGTACCTCTTTATTATAAAGATGGAATGCTGTAACTTTTGTTCTCCAGAGTGTGGTTGGAGTCTTCATTTGCAAAAGTACTCATTCAGTATGTTGAGGTCACTTGAGAGTGTGCTTTCACAATATTCGATATCTTTGTTATGGCATATTAAACCTCCAACTGTACCAATTTTCCAATTTTTCTGTTTAAAATTGAAGACCAATTTTATCTGATAATTAAAATAGTTCTAAGATTTATATCAAAGGAATGTAGCAAAAAAAACAAAAACTGAATGTAGAAATGATTTTTAATTGAGATTTAACATGTGAAAATCACATTCAACACTATAAACGTGGGAGAAACATATTGCTAATTTGTCCTTGTGTGGTGTATCTTGAACCAAGGTCCCATACACAATTCCACATTGCAATTTTCACTCCAGGCTATTGTTTCTTTCTGTATTTTTTCGTGTCACCATTTTTTCTGGAACAACATATGCTGTATCTTCTATGAAGTTTCTTTTTATTGGATCAGGAGGTATACAGGATATGAAGTCCTTTCTGTCAGTTTTATTTAATTGGATAGATAAAACATCTACTCACCAAGCATCAGCAGAACACACACATAAAAGACTGTTGTAATTGGCAAACTCTCAGAGCCAGTGGCTCCTTCTTCAGGCAGAAGGGTTGAAGGGGAAGGAAGAAGGGTGAAGAAAAAGGACTGGAGAGGTCTAGGCAAAGGGGTGGATTCTGAGAAAGTCACCCAGAACTGCAGGTCAGGGGAGACTTACTGTATGGGATGAGAAGGATAGACTGATTGTTGGAGACTTCATCAGACGGGATTTGAAAACCTGAGAGCTTATAGGTGGAAGACAGGGTAATACTCAGACAGAGATTACATCTTCAACATCATTCACGAGTTAATAAGAGTGAAAAGCAAAGTGGATTGAATGTAACAGAGGTGGGAGAGGGGCAGTGAATACTAGATGGGACACACAATCAAAGATGTAGAAAATTAAAACGGAGTGAAGCAAAGAGTAGTTACAGTGAGGAAATGCTGAGAAAGAAGAAATTAATGTAAATTAAGGCCAAGTGGGTGGCGAGAACCAAGGATACATTGTAGCACTAGTTGCCACCTGCAGAGTTCTGAGAAACTGGTGTAAGGGGGAAGAATCCAGATGGCGCATGTGGTGAAACAGGTGCCGTGGTCACAAATGTCATGCTGTAGAGCATGCTCTGCAACAGGATATTGCAAGATACCAGGATACACCCTCTGTCATGCCCATTCATCCTAACTGATGTCAATGTGGAATAGCTGTTTACGTAATAGCTGATATATACGTGTCATTTCACAGGTGACTCTCCCTTTGATAGTATGTGCTTTATCAGTTACAGGGCTATTACAGGTGATGGTAGGAGGGTGCATAGTGCAAGTCTTGCAGTGGGGATGGTCATAGGGGTAGGAGAAAAAAGGGTAGGGAGATGTCAGCAAATCTGACATTGAATCCTGCCTTGAACAGTTCAGATCACGATCCCAATTTGATCCAAGACCACTACCTCAAAATCATCCCTTACAAGCCTTCCAAGAATTCTTCACATCCTGCATTGCTTCATACCCTTCCTCAGGTCCCTACTACATGACCCTAACCTGTCCTCTGCAGAACTCCAGGCTCTACATTTCCTAAAAGCTGATGACTCCATCTGTATCCTCCCTGCAGACAAGGATTGACCACTTTAGTACTTGACTGAAAGAGTATGTTAGTGGAGGACTACACCAGCTGTCTGACACCTCTACATACAGCATCTGCCATCAAGACCCCATCCCTGTGATTCAAACTGACCAGCAGTCCCTCCTCAAAACCTCAGGCCCCTCACAAGGACTAACACCCCAGTCCATAGAACTTCTTACCCCACCCAAACCATGCACCTCCACCTTTTACCTTCTTCCTAAGATCTACAAACCCAAGCATCCTGGCCATCCTATAGTTGCTGGCTTAAAGCACCCATCGAATGTATATCTGCCTCAGTTGATCAACACCTGTAACCCACAGTACAAAGACTCCCCTCCTACATCAAAGATACCAACCATTTCCTAGATTGTCTTAAATCTGTGCCCGTCCCGCTCCTGCCACACACCTTGCTTGTCACCATTGATGCCACTTCCCTCTGTATCAACATCCCACACATACAGGGCCCGTCTGCTGCTGAACATTTCCTCAGTCAGTGCCCACCTGATTCCAAACCCATAACATCCTTCCTACTCACCTTAATCACCTTTATGCTTACCAACAACAACCACCGAGGGGCAGACATACAAACAGATCAAGGGTACGGCCATGGGAACCAGGATGGCTCCTTCCTATGCCAATGTTTTCATGGATTGATTGGAGGAGGCTTTCCTGGGACCCATAAGTCATCGGCCCCTGGTTTGATTTAGATACATTGATGACATCTGTACCATATGGACTCATGGTGAGGCTGACGTGCTGAAATTCCTAGAATCTCTGAATACCTTCTCTCAATTAGATTTCATATGGTCCCATTCTGAATCCCATGCCACTTTCCGTGATGTTGATGACATCCTCACTGAATGCCAGCTACTCACTTCTGTCCACATTAAACCTACCAACAAACAACAGTACTTACATTTTGACAGTTGCCATCCTTTCCATGTCAAACATTCCCTCCTGTACAGCCTTGGCATCCAAGGAAAATGTATTTGTTCAGGTGCAGACTCTTCACATCAGTACACCACCATTCTCATCTCAGACATCACTGCACATAATTACCCCACCAGCCCAGTTAGAAAGCAAATTTCCTGGGCCATCACATCCAATCCGGGTAGTGCTAATCCCTCCACAAAACAATTTCGGAGCACATGATTGGTGACTCAGTATTATCCTGGTCTGGAATGTGTTAATCAGCTACTTCAACAGGGTCATGACTTTCTAAAATCGTGCCCTGAAATGAGATCCATTCTGTCTGAAATTTTGCCCACCACACCTAGAATAGCTTTCCACCACCCTCCCAATCTCTGCAATATTCTTGTCAGACCCTATGCTCCATCTGCACCCAACTCCTTATCCTATGGCTCCTAACACTGTGACCATCCCCACTGGAAGACCTGCCCTATGCATCCTCCTACCACCACCTATAATAGAGCTGTAACTGGCAAAACATATACTGCCAAAGGGAGAGCCACCTGTGAAACACATCATATATCAGCTATTATGTAAACACTGTTTGGCCTTCTACATTGGAATGATTACCACCAAATTATCAACTGCAATATCCTGTTGCAGAGCATGCTCTACAATATGACTTTCATGACCTCAGTGCCTATTTCACCAAACACGCCATCTGGATTCATCCCCAGACACCAGTTTCTCAGAACTCCACAGGCGGGAGCTAGCGCCAACTACCTACCTGGCCTGAATTTACATTAATTTCTTCTGTCTCAGAATTTCTTCACTGTAACTACTCTTTGCTTCCCGCTGTTCTAGTTTTCAGCATCTTTCATTGTGTTTCCTGTCTATTTTTCACCGCCCCATCCCACCTCTATTACATACTATGCACTTAGCTTTTCACTCTTAATAACTCATGCATGATGTTTAAGCTGTAATCTGTGTCTCATATTATGCTGAATTTCACCTTTAATCTCTCAGGTTTTCAAATCTCATCTGATGCAGTTCCCAACGATCAGTCTTTCCTTCTCATCCCGTACGATAAGTCTCCTCTTACCTGCAGTTGGGTGACTTTCCCAAAATTTATCCCTTTCCCTAGACCTCTTCAGTCCTTTTCCTTTACCCTTCTTCCTTCCCCTTATACCCTTCTGCCTAAAGAAGGAGCCACTGGCTCAGAAAACTTGCCAATTACATCAGTCTTTTATGTGTGTGTTCTGCCACCACTTGGTAAGTTTTTATCTCTACAACTAAATAATTTTGTCAATAATTGATTGTTAGTAAGTTTTGTTGTACTTGTATCTCACTGTACATCTTGAGGTAATGCTTGCACATTTTACTCAAAAAATGTTTCAATTACATCCATTCTAAATTTCAAAAATGTATTTTTTTGTGTTTTTGTGGAATATAGAAAATGTTTTGAATAGAGACCAGTCAATAAAATGCTGAAATACTTTCTGGTAATATTTATTCTGCTGTTTCTGCATAGTCTCATAAAAAGAAATTCTTGATCAGACCATTGTATCGTTATAGTCTCTCATCACCTGAGATTTTTTTTTTTTCCTTCACCAGTTTTTGTTTCCGTTATATGCAATGATTGGTTGTGTGTAGTGTTAAAAGTGCAAATTGTTTTTTGTTTCTCTTGCTTCTTTAGGACCATGACTTTGTCTCTTTGGAAAGCTCCAATTTCTCCCTTTTTAGGTTTTATGGGTCAGTAGTTACTTTCTGTCTGCTCAAAGATTTCTATAGACATCCTGCTTTGCGCCAAATAATTTGCAAATGATGTGAAAAATTGTCATTTCCTATGCAGTAGTCTTTGTCTAATAGGGACTCCAATACATGTAAAACAATTTTGGTAGACATACAATATTCCATATACTTATACAAGCATGTTATACTTTTGCCAACAAAGTTCCATATGTAACCTGATTGTGATTCAAACAGAATAAATGATTGTATACTAATGTGAGATCTTTTCATTGGTATACACTGTTTCCAGCCAAGCCTGATTTTGCATAATAATAATAATAATAAGCTTTCATCCACATCAATATTTCTTTCTGGAACTAAAGCTGAGCTGAATTAGTTTCACAAATATTCAATAACTTTGTGTGCTTTTCATAACTTTTGGCATGGATGCAGATTGAAAGCACACCAGTACCATCATTGATCAGGTAAACTGACTGCACTTTGTAATAACAAAATGCTTGTGAAAACTTTCATTCCATTTTCATAACACTTATGTGACTTGCAGTTTGTATTTACAAACTGGTGTTTCCTTGATATGCATACATGTTGGTTTCAGTTTCCAGAATATGAATCGACATCAAAACATACTTCAAAATACTTAAGTGGTTCAGCAGTTGTATCTAAATTTATTTTTACTCCCAGGATTGAAGTAAAAGGGAAAGCTGGTGTAGCGGTAGGAAAGTTACATAATCAATTTCATTCCATATGTGCCAACTTACAAATCCATCATTTTTGTCCCATTCTTCATTATTGTCACTGAGGCTTCCCTCAGAGCTGTCACTGCCTCTTCCAAAATTTATGGAATCTTTACTGGATTCAGTATCTCAGACTCATCACCAGAATATATAGCATGTTTTGAGATGTAGAGAATATGGACTCACTGTCAGCACTGCTGCTTCACAACTGATACTAAATTGTTACAGATCTTTCCATCGTTGAAATTCCCCAGCTGTTGTGTGACTGCTGAAGAAATAATTTGGGTACAACTGTAGTATTTTATTTGCCATTAGAACTTTCAGACAACCTCACTCATTTCCAAGTAAGATCCAGTATGGTAGTTGAAAATAATAACATTAGTTGTATTGCATATGATGTAGTATAGTGAGTTTGTTGCCATTTCTGGTGTAAATATACTTTTTCTAACAAGATGATTGATTCCAGTTGAGTGAAAAATCATGTTTACAGATTTTTCTTTCTGCTTAGATGTAAATTTTACAACTTGTCCATTTCTGTTGACAGTGAGATTTGAGAATGTGTTAAATGTGACTCCTGATGTTCAAGACCAACAAAAAAGATTTGACAGGAAAATACTAACTTCCGATATACGAATAGCCCAGAAATTACATCCGATGGGATAACAGTGTGCATCACAGAATCAGCAGCACATGCATGTTTGCTGTGGCTGGAGGATTAATGCTAGGTCATCTACATATTGGATTTTCTTGAAACTAATAGCTGAAATGTTGTGAACATAACATTAAACAAAATGAGAACTAGGATTAATCCTTGAGGCAACCCGTTCTTCAGGGTTCTCCATCTGTTGGCTTTTCCATTCAGAGAGCATGTTGTTGATTAAAGTTACTAGTTTCTGACATGGAATTACTTCAACAAGCTTGAGCACCTGTGATGTTCATACTCTCATCTAGGATGTAACTGATTTTTAAAAATTAACTTTATACACACTATTTTACTCTAAGTTATTAATGATTTTTCTGCAACTAATAGAAAAAAATAGTTTTTGTTACTGTCACATAGCTTGATGAACTGAGAATGTCCACTGTTTTCGACAAAGTAAGCACATTATTCTTCTTAGCTTCAGATGTCCTACACTTCTGTGTTTTTGGGTTGCATTTTCTTCATACATAAATCTTGCTTTTGGAAATACAAACCCAATACAAATGATTCTTTAAGAGCCACATTTATTCACAGAAAACTATGTGAACCAAATACTGCCAACATTAACCCAAGACTGAACACAAGCTGAGAAAATACTACCTTGAGTTGAGCATGCAGTCACAGCCATGGTCAACTTTTAACTGTTTACTTCCTTGTTAAAACTTACACCAAAATTACATTTATGTAATGCAAATGATTTCCCTACAAAATTCACTTTAAGACTTGCTAGACAATTTACTCAAGCACAGTTGCTATAGTGTTTTCACCTAACATTCTTATTTTTTGATGAAATTGCCAAACTTTACACATTTATACATTGCCTGCTGGCTTTCTTGGGTTCTTTGGACAATGTTTTCTTGAGAATATTTCTAACATTTCACCAGCACAAGAACCTAGCATCGTCATTACTAGATGTGGATGGAGGGTGAAGCTTCGACAATGCCGGTCACTCTTGTTGGTGAAACATAAGAACTATTGTCAAACAAATGTTGCCTGAAGAACCCAAGACAGAAGCCAACAAGCAGTATGTCAGCAACTGCTCACAGAAGTCTAAAAATTCCCACACTTACCTTAATTGAATACTTTTTTTATTTATGTTGGGCTTTAACATTTGTCCACAAGAATTAGAATATCAATAAATATAAGCACCTTTCCAGTGAATATAATTTTTCAGAATTGATGTCTTTATATGAAAATTTGTCCGCCCCGATAGCTGAGTGGTCAGTGCGATGGACTGTCATGCCAAGGAGCCAGGCTTCGATTCCCGGCTGGGTCAGAGATTTTCTCCGCTCAGGTACTGGGTGTTGTGTTGTCTTCTTCATCATCATCTCATCCCCATTGATGCACAAGTCGTCAAAGTGGCGTCAACTCAAAAGACTTGCATCAGGTGACCAGTCTATCTGACAGGAGGCCCACACGACATTTCATTTCACATTAATTACATCATTAACAATACATTGTTTTTCATATTGTTATTATTATTTGATTTAGTCAGCTGGTTTGTTTATAGAATAATGAGTACAAATAAATGAAAAATTACAAAAAATTAGCATAATTGTATAGTACTACTGCAATGCTATGAAGCAATATAAGAACTGAAAGATTAATTATGAAAAATGAAATATACAAGTGTTCTACATTGGTTATACAGTATTCAATAGGCAAATCTCAGTCTTTTATATTACAAACCCTTCTCTCCATATGGTATCATAAGCTGCTGTCAGACTGATGGAAGCTGTAGCTGATGGTATGCCCCTCTGAAAACTGGTTCCAACAATGCTGTGATAGTTGACACTTCATCACAGCAACTCTGTCTTTCTCTAGAGCCACTCTGTTCAGCTGGCATTATTTTATCAGTGACTTCTTGGACTTGGTTGGGAATTAGTGACACCAGTAGTTTGTGTCATACTGCGTAGGGAGACAGGTCAATAGTTAGCTGCATTGAGTTCTTCTTTGCCTGGTTTCAAAACTATGATTATTTTAGATTTTCTAAATATCTTTGGTAGCTTTCCAGTTCGCAAAATTTTGTTGAAGAATCACAGGAGACATTTATAGCTGTGTAGGCTTCTGTGACCAGAGTCAGTTGACATAAAAATTTTCTGAGTATCGTTCCACATCATAATGAAAAAACCTATGCAGGGGAAACCATTTTGGCCACTGTAACTATAGGAGACTGTTTTGTTCATGAGGCCTACAGCTTTATGGAACTCCAAACATATTCCATCAAAACCAGCAGGTTTATTTGTTTTCACAAATCCCAGGGCTAAGGTGGGCTCACATATGTAAAAATAACATGCAAGATTCCAAATGAGATCTCTTGGTATTTAACTGATTGAGTGCATTTCTTCTTGGTATATGTGGATCTGTATGAAGTTTCCTTACAAGGTTCTGAGCTTTACAATTGGATTGCATAAAATTCAGTCCAGTTTTGGTCTTGTGCCATTTATCTCTTCTGTTTTGATTGAGAGCCTTCAAGAGATCTTCAGTTATTGTATCACTGTCTGACTGCTGATATTGTGTGTACAATTTGTTGCATTCTTCCACCCTTCAAGGTGTGTATGGATGTTTTTAAATCCACATGGTATGAACTTCATGGCATTAGAATTTAAAGTGCTGACAAATGTCTCTTAAGTGGCAGGAATTGGAGAGATCCATTGGACAGTGCCATCAACCCTCTTCTTAAATTAGTCCCATCAAGGATGTGGATCTGAGATAATAATTGAGATTTTTACACCATAATGGATGATTGGCCCATGTTGATTGTGTGGGAATGACTTGACAACTTCCCTTTGTGTCGTACTTTCATTGCTAAACATTGGTGAGGACACTATGGAGAAATCAGGAGAATAACCCTTTTGCCATCTGCCAGATCTAAAATACTGAATGGTTAGCATTGTAGATGAGGTGGAGACTGTTCACTTCCACCCAGTCTTTGAGAGCAGTTTTATTTCCATCTTGTACCACATGTCCCCACTTTTTACTATGGCTGTTAAAGTCCGTAACATATATTACAAGCTGATTGAAATGCTTAATTGGAAGAGAAGAGGGAGCAGGGAAATGGGGCTGAGATTAACTTTATGCTTAAGTAACAGACTCTGAAGCTGTAACAAATGTTAACTGAATTGTATCATGTGTCTTATTGGTGCTGAGGAGGACTACTTGCACCTGTGTTTGTTGAATACTCCCTGTTGCTATGTAGCAGCACCTATTTGGAAGAATTTTCTGGTACTACACCAATGTTTGAGGAGCACCTAATTGTACTTTCCACAACTTTTGGGAGGCTTTTTGGACTGAAGCTGGCACATTGCTTGCCAAATTATCACCTCTAATTGCTCTCTGTGATGCCTCCCCCTTCATCTTTGTCTGCTCTCATCCTCACAATAGGGGGTCCCTTTCAGTCTGGGGTCTAAGTGAGCTACCCTTCCTTTTTCACTTACCCAAACTTATCCCTCTCTCAATCCTATGGAAGAAACAATTAGCTCCAAAAGGTAGTAAGTGTATCACAGTTATTTTTATATGTGTCTATCAGCAGTACTACACACATGACCTCTTAAGGTAAATTCTGGCCAGAAATTCTGTCTCAAAATTTGTTGTCCATAATTTAACTGATTAAATTTAATTATCACTCATAAATCAGCCCATGCTAGGGACTTTTACAGCTCATGTCAAAGGGTCATTCCAGGGAACCATAAAGTGGTGCATTCATAGTGCCACTGTTGTACAAAGCTTATTAGTTTATTATTTCTGTAGCTGGTGTACTGTTATGATTGCAATTCAACATAAATGGTGTCTATGGATTAGTGTCTCATTTCAACAATATGACTATTAATTTTTTAATATGTATACAACATTTACCAGCATTCATCTGAAATCATACCCAGTTGTTAGTAGTGCAGTGCTACTCATTGTGAAAAGATTTTAAGTGCATCACAAACCAATAAGTACAAATTTGTGATTGCTTACAGAGATGGTTATTTCTCATTCAACAGTCCGCATAATTTGTTGCCATTGAGCATATCGATTTCATGATTTTTTTTTTTTTTTTTTTTTTTTTTTAAAAAAAACATACATAGAGCAATGGCAAATCCAGGATGAAATATAAATATTTTTTAAGGACTGATAAAGATAGAGTGCATTTCCATATGATGAACAGTCACTGAATAGATAAGGCATCAAGCAGCAGACACACTCGAGAAAAGGATTATCAGCTATCCTCAGAGTGTGCTTGCACAAACACACACACACACACACACACACACACACACACAGTGCCTGGGCACAGCATAGCTTGTATCATTGTGTTCTAAGTGCCTTGCCACTGCTCAACAGTGCCTCTATTAATTGAGTGGTGATCTCTTTGTTTTTCAGATGTCTCCCACTATTTTCATTGTTCATTCCCATGTATACAAAATACATACTAGTTTTATACTTTCATAATCCTTCAGTAACTACAAATATTTCCTCACTTTTTTTACTTGTGGGAACAGTAAGTGTCAATTTTACCATGTGTAATGGGTTATGTGAATTATACTACTTTCTTTATACTAAGCAATATTATTTTCCTTTAAAAGTGTTATTATTACCATTCAATTTTATTTAGATGAATTTAAAAAGTGGATATTGTCTCTCTGTAGTATAAATGTTTTAAGTGTTCTTACTTGGATTAGTATTTAAGGTATGTATCCTTGTTTTTCAGCCTTCCTTCCAGCAATGGCTAATAGCTTCATCCATGTACTGATGTACACATATTATGGGCTTTCTGCCCTGGGCCCAGCAGTAGCTAAGTACCTGTGGTGGAAGAAATACCTTACCATTTTGCAGCTTGTGAGTTACCAATATTTGTAGTCTCTGTAAACGGAAAAGAAAATGTCACTTTTCTTTATGCACTTATAGGACATCTGAATAGCTAATTGGTAGATTTACATTATGTCAAGTGAATAATTTTACTGTGGAAACGGATAAATTTGGATGATAATAATAATAACAACAACTCATGTTCAGCATCAAATGATGCAATCATCATTTTTCTGAATTCACCATTTCACAAGACAGGTTTGGAAGTCATATGCTTATAGATGAGGCTTGATTTGGAGGTAGAAACATTGCAACTTATAAAATTAAGAATTATTTTAGATTATTTATTTAAGAAATGACTGAAAAGAAAAACTGAATGTTACAGGGGGTGGGCATAAATATGGAAACGCTAAAAAACACAACACATTACCATCCCTAATATGGTATACAAAAATTGTTAGCATTCAAAATAGCTTCCAGTCATCTCTGAATGGATAAATACAGATTCTGTATGGTTCTCAAGGGAATCTTATGCCATTCTTTTGAAGAAAAAAATGGTAGTTTCAGGTAATAACAGTGGAGGTGGGCACCAGTCACACACCCTTCTCTGGAAAGTAGACCACAAAAGGACAATGACACTGAAATCTGGTGACTGTGCTGACAGTTCATCCTTGATCTCACTAAAACAGTCATGGACAATGTGAGCTGGGTGAATGGAGGCTCTGTCATCGTGGAACACGATATCACCATTGGGAAACAAGCATTGTACTATGGGATGAACCTGATCAGCCAAAATGGTCACATAATCCTTAGCAGTAGTGTGTCCTTGCAGAGTAACCATGGGGCCCATGAAATATCCTGATATGGCTGCCCAAATCATCACCAAACCCCTGCCATTTTTTTACTTTTGGGACGTAAACTCAGCCAGAAGTTAGAAACAATCTGAAACAAGGCTCATCTGAACCAAATGACATTCTTCCATTGTGCCATAGTTCAGGCTTGATGGCATCAGCCTCACATTTTCTTTTTACAGGCATTTGCATCACTAATTAGTGGTTTTGGAATTCCAGCTAACTCTGCAATCCCCTGCTTATGGAGCTTCCTTCATGTTGCTTTGGTACTCACAGGGTTCACAAATGGGTTACAGAAACACCCACCAAACAAGCACTGACAATTTTCCCATGTTTGAATTCACTTATCTCTGATGTACTGCACTAGCAACTACATACAACACTTCTGACTACAACTGTCACTTGTAACACACTGAGGACATTGCCTAGGGGCCATTCATTGTCAGATATAACAGTGCAATGTGTATGCTCAGCTAGCCTCTGCATTTATGTTCAAGTATGCATTTGTTGTGGTGTTCCCATATTTTTGTCCAACCCCTGTGAGTGTTTATATTAAATACAACAGACAGATTAACAGAATCTTCCGTCGGTTCTTGGTAGAACAACATTATAATAAATGGAAAGCACCATTTTGCTTTTGTTCTACAATATTACTTTTATTGTAAACTGGTTTTCGGCTTACAAGGACATCTTCAGACATTTGTAGAACAAAAGCAAACTGGTGCTTTTCACTTATTACAACGGACAGACATATATGTTACCTATATAAAGTTTTCTGTATTTTGTGTGCAAAGCTCGGATACTCATTTAGTGACCAGTGTAGGTTGGCAATCAGTGTTCTTTTTAGTGTGGCTGTGGATATCAAGCACGTGATGCTTGGCGAGAAACTCTTAAAAACACTGGTACAGAGTAGTGAAATTAATGTAAACAATGTCTGTGTATCATTCACATCTTATTGTAATATGTTAATTAATGTACTCAGAAGGTATATACATAATTGTTCCCCTCTTTACCTCTCTCCTCCCCCTCTCCCCCCCTCCACACCCCACACCCTCTCTCTCTCTCTCTCTCTCTCTCTCTCTCTCTCTCTCTCTCTCTCTTGCTCTCTCACTCTCAGCCCTTTCCCTTTCTATGCCAAGTTTCATAGTGGAGCACAGTTGCTACAGGGAAAGAGAAGCAATTCTACCTTACTGGGTCACATTTTCACAAATTCCATATTTAAATCCAAAATCATAGAATGACTCAGAGTTGTGAAATACTATAACATATATTATGTTATATATTATATATTATGAATTATATTACAAGGAAATACATTACATTTAAGAATTTCCATTAAAACATAATTATAATAGACATAGTTGTCCAATTACAAAAGTCTAATGTCCACTGTATTACCCAAAAAGGATCCAACAGCTCTTGCAGGTTGGTAACTGTGCTGTAATCATGTACTGTAGTCCTCTTTTCCTAAGTTTATGTTCATTTGTTGAAGTTCAAGCCCTGCTTGGGCTTTCAATTTGTTCTGTTGTTAATTTGTTCACTTGCATTAAAAGGGAACAATTTATTAAGTGAGACTCATACAATTACAATATGAATTTCGAGCTTCTGCCTTGAATACTGATATATATGCTCATTTTTTTCTAAAAAATGACACTCTCAGAATATAGAAACAGCAAGTGGAAGATGGCTGCATTATGAATAGTGTAATGGCTTTTTTCCAAATTAATATCTGTCTATGTCTGCATTAGGTTGAAAATTTTGTCAGAATAAAATTTCGTATTGTAATATCTTGTGAAGCATTCACATTTGGTGTTATCCTAAAGGCCTACAGGCCTAAGAATTTAAAATCTGTGTCATGCTAATGTTGAGTTATCAATTGAGTAAGTCATTTTTCCTTTCTGGTTGTTTTTTGGAAATGTTCATACATTGGATATTTATCTAGAGATTTCGTATGAAAACAGGCACTACTGTTTATCCAGTGTGCTTAATGTGAAAACTATGAAATAACAAGGAAACTGAATCAGAGGTATATGCTTAACCACCAAGAGGAAAAATTCTTACTACTTCTTGCAGACACACATAAAACTAGAAACAATTATCATAGCTTCAGGAATCATTAGTTCCTTCAATGGGGAGGAAAGAGTGATAGGTTGAAGAAAGCTACAAAACACGACATAGACTGAAAGGGGCTCACATGTTGTGAGAACTTGGAGGCAACCTCATATAGTTTTTTCTACTTTTATACTTGTCTATTGGCAGTTTTGGTACCTACCTGGATAGGCATGTGCATTACAGAGCCTGCTTCCAGGAAACAGAGAGGCATGTGGCCCTGTATCAAATCCACCTCATTATTAATGTTGGAGGCCAGTGTGCCAACCAGCCTGGATCTTATTTTTGGGCAGTGCTTGTCATCTAGTGAGGTAAATACTGGTCTGGTTTCCATGCCCCAGCTCAGATAAATGATGGACAAACTCTTTGAAAACAATGTCACATTTGACTGTGTGATTACACCGAGTCTAAACAGAAGGGGTACACTGAGTGGGGGCAGAGCTGGCAGTAGCTTTAAAATGTCTTTGGGAGCAGCAACTTCATTATAGCCATAGCCCCTATATGGGTAAGGTTGGTTCTTCATAAAATTGGAGATGAACTATGATGGTCCTGACAAATGCTGGATAGAGGGCACTGGCAATGAAGGAAAGATTGGCAGTCTTAGGGTTTTGCTTCCTGGAGGTAAGAAATGTTCATTTTATAGTTTTCTCAAGCAAATTTAGCAAACTCAAGTGGCAGACTCTGCAAGAGAGGCGCTCTGCATCGCGGTGTAGCTTGCTCGCCAGGTTTCGAGAGGTTGCGTTTCTGGATGAGGTATCGAATATATTGCTTCCCCCTACTTTTACCTCCCGAGGAGATCATGTATGTAAAATTAGAGAGATTCAAGTGTGCACGGAGGCTTTCAGACAGTCGTTCTTCCCGTGAACCATACGCGACTGGAACAGAAAAGGAAGGTAATGACAGTGGCACGTAAAGTGCCCTCCACCACACACTGTTGGGTGGCTTGCAGAGTATAAATGTAGATGTAGATGTAGATGAAATTTTCCTTCTTACACGATATCATGTGACTGCATTTATGAGCAAAACTAACTGCTTGGTGATGAAACCAGAAAATATATACATATTTTAACTGAAAATAGTGTGTGTGAAATCTGCTGAGTTTCAGAGCTCAGATTTGTAAAGTAAATATCACATACCTATCATCTCAAAAGGCAAAAATAATAGAGTAACTCAAGTGACAAGAGATAAAAAAAATAAATGACCAATTTATTACTGATAAAGCATTGTATGTTGCAGATTCAGTTCACAACCGCAATGATAATGGGTATCAATGGTATTAGAAATGGCTGTGATTTTCCTATATGGATGCAGTATACACTAGTAATTTATATGATGTCCTTCATTGCCCTCTTTGGAAATTTTTATGCAAAAGCATATATAGCCAAGGTAAGAATTACAATTGATGCATGTAAAATATCTTCAAAGAGTCTCATTTAAACAAAAAAATTGATATTAATGTCTTTCATTTATTTCATTTTTAGGGATCAAAAATATTTGATGGTAATGAAAGCTCTTATAGGAGATCTATCAGCAAAGAAGTCCATCAGAATGGATTCAAGAACCATACATCAAATGGAATTATTGAAGACAGGAGTAAAAAGATAAAATAAATAAAATGTGCAGGTACTAATATGTGCTGGTCACCAAACCTGAAATTTTTGAGACACTAATAATGACTCAGTGGTGTTGTTGCTCCAGAAGACATTAAACTATTTTCTGTTTCTTGATGAACAGAACATTTGTACAAATTTGGTGCGCAATTGATTGATAATGTTAGATGAATAGTGCTCTTCATCTGAAGTCTATTTTTCACTACTGTGGGTGAGTGCTGTTGATATTGTCACTGTTGATCCAAGACAACATACAAGTGTTTTGTATGGCTGAAAATCGCGTGTGTGTGATACAAGACCATAATTTTTTTTTTTTTTAGCTGACATAGTCAGTGAGAAGATAAGTTCCCTTACATATTCCAGTGAATGTAAGTGCTCAAATATTTGTTAGCAAAGTGATTCAAAGTGGTAATTAATAGGAACAACACAAATGACAGTTAACAAAAATGTAATATCAAAGCAATACTATTAACTAAAGCCATAAATATTATTTAAAATAATTAGAGGAGGAAGTAACACAGTAGAATGTGAATTTATTAGAAAGAAACAATCAATGAAAGTGTAACAATTTCAATGAACAGTAAAGAATTTAATTGTTATGGTTTAAGGTTTTTCACTCGAAAATCTGTCAATGTAATAACTAAAGCAATAAATGAAAGTGGATCAATGTAAAGTTATTAATTGGCAGTTAATGCTACTGAAACTCAAGTTTAAAATGTATATTTCTACACATACTGTCAATTAATGCTCAGGTACAAGAATGTAATATCAACTGTGTACTGCCATGTAATTCTAAACTGAGGCTGTAATTAACAAATATTCATTTACTATGAGTGTGTGCTGCATAGTTGTCCCATAATTCTGATTTTTGTTTATAAGTTATGACATGTCATTCTGTTGACTTGCAGTCATAATTGTGTGAAATATAAAACTGATGTAACTCTAACTTGCAAGCTCGCATATTTTTACTGTTTCAGAACATACGTTGTGAGAAATGTTTATCATTCTATTCACTTTTCATTAATTGTGTGCTTTCATTACTGTCATTTTTACACTCTGTCATGCTACACAAATGACAAAAGCAATAAAAACTTTTGTTATACATGGAAAACATTACTTTGTTCTAGTTATGTTATCCAGCATACCTTAGTTAGCAAAATTAACTTATAAACAACTTTCTACAAGGGGACTGCAGAGAATTTTCAGAAAGTGACACAAATAAAAAGTAATGGAGATGTACAGATTCAGAGCCTCATGGCAATACAAACCAGTAAAATTTTTTCTAGCTTCCAGCTGATCAAGTGGTTAAATATCTATGATCTTTCAGTCAACTGCTTCTGCACCATAGCCAAATAGTGTCTCAAATGCTAATTTCAAACTCATTCATTTATCCTTTCATTTTCCATAGAGCCCATTATGAAGGAGAACCTTTGGAGAAACAGAACAAAGTCAGGGTTATTAATAATTAAATTTCTTGTTATTAACTTAACAAAGAAAGCAGAGATGCTGCTACTCCCTCAGTGCTACGAAATAACTGCTGTTTGTCTCCTGCAGATAACTTAATGCTTCCATTACTGTAATGCCATTTATTAAAGAAAAATCAGAAGCTGCATGCTGTAAAGTTAGAGGCCTGCTTACACTATAGATTGGTACTCATGATGCAGCTAACAGGATACTTCAGTCCTTAAAACTAGATAAAGAGGAAATCTGTACATGAAACTCACATAGCAGTTTCTGATTTGAATTTTAGATCCATTGTAAATGCCATCCAGTTACATCATAATGCTACCATCTTTTGTCATTGTTACATTCATGTGACTGCTTGGTGTTTGTCACATGCATAGTTCACACCTTACCATGTAATGCATCCACAACATGTACAACACAGGCTCTGTTCACACCTTTCCCATTTATCACATCTGCTGTTTAAGAATATTCCTCCTATTTTCTGTCATTTTTCTACACTCTGCATATTAATGCCCCATCTATCTGAGGATTGAAATGCACTGACATTCACTAAATGTAACAAAATCCAACTAAAAGCTAAAGTCAGGCATTACACTACTATAAATACTTCCACAAATCTCATTTCTTCCTCACTGTATATCCTGAAGATACATTTATTTTTTTGATTTCTCCCATACATTCATACAGAATAAATTACAGTTCAGTCACAGCATATCCAATCTATTGAATCTTGAGTAAGTAAGACATTATAAAAAGATTATATTCATTGTGGATAAAAATGAAAAAAGATGAAATTGAAATGACTAATGTGTTAGCTTACAATCACCCAGTCTAAAACTTGAGGGAATGCTTCAGTTAATATGTGAAACTGATATACAAACAAATACATATGAGACAAATCATGAAATTGAATAACAGCTACAAATAACACTTTATGTGGAGATAAAGTTTTTGCGCATTGACTTATGTCTTATTACTCAAACGTTTTTTCATGTCTTGAGAAGCATATAAGGCTTTCACCTCACTTGGATATCAAAAACATAACAAGCAGAGCTGTAAGGGTGGAATTCTAGCCATCATGAAAGGTTCAGATTCAGATTCAGATTCTTTATTAGTCATTCAGCATTGTTACATGCAATAGACTTCGTCAGTTCACTTAACTTATTAATTTTACAAAAAAAATTTTTTACACATTTAAGTTGATATTAGGCATTTCTAAAAATTCTTCTAATGAATAGAATGGATTGGTTAACAAGAAGTTATGAACATTGTCTTTAAATAATTTGTCAGGCTTGATTGACCCATTTTTAGACAATTTGTTATATATTTTAATTGCCATATACTTATGACTATTGTTAGTTTTGGCTAATCTATTTTGTGGCAACAGCAGAGAAGTACACGTTCTTGTATAGTAGCCATGTCTTTCATTTGTTACACTTAAATTAGGTAGTTCAGCAAGTATGTAGTTAACACTGTCAAGAATATATAAATTAATTACTGTTAAAATTCTATATTTAGTGAACAATGGTTTACAATGTGTTCTATTATCTACCTTAGCCATTACTCTGATTGCTTTCTTCTGGATCACCATAATTTCATTTATTTTTCTGCTGTTTCCCCAGAGTATTAACCCATACCTTAAAACAGATTGAAAAAAGGCAAAGTACGCTGTCCTTACGTACTCAAATGTCACACAACACATCAGTCTCTTCAACAAATATATAACTCTTGACATCCTAACCACTATGTGATCAACATGAGAGTTCCATGTTAGACTGTTGTCAAGTACAATACCTAAAAACTTTGCCTTTTGTTTTTCTATTTTTGTAGACTTTGATAGACTGAACCACATATTCTGGGTCTTTTCCTCATTTAATAGCAGACCATTGGCATTAAACCATGATGTTGCATTTTCTTTTGCCAATTTCATATCACTTACAAGGTTATCAAGTACATGGTTTACAGATAGAAAAGTTGTGTCATCTGCATACATATATGTCTTTACATCTATATTTCCTGGTAAGTCATTTATGTGTACAAGGAAAAGAAGTGGTCCCAATTTAGATCCCTGTGGCACTCCATGTTGAACCTCGAGTATGTTTGACAGATGACTTCCTGAACTCACCACCTGGTTCCTTTTATTGAGGTATGATTTGATGAGTTTTAAACTTTTATCACATATTCCATAGTACTCAAGTTTAGAAAGCAGAAGTGAGTGGTCAACACAGTCAAAAGCTTTGCTCAGATCACATAAGGTTACCTGTGCGTGCGCATGGTCCTCAAATGCTGCTAGAATGTCTCTGACTAAGAGCTCTATGGCATGTATAGCTGACCTTCCTTTTCTGTAACCAAACTGTGATGCACTTAACATACCATTTAGTTCTAGGTACTCATACATCTGCTTATATATTATGCCTTCAAAGACTTTTCCTAGTACTGGAATTAGTGAAATTGGTCTGTAGTTTGCAGGATCTGATTTGACACCCTTCTTAAAGACTGGAGTTACCTTGGATAGTTTGAGAGGATCAGGAAAAAACCCTTCTATGAGACACAGGTTTATAGAATACGTTAATGGTGCTGCAATGTAATGTATGATTTCTTTCAATAGATTGTTTGACATATTAAAAATATCTGTACTGTATGAATTTTTCATTTCTTTGACTATTTTAAGAACTTCATGTTGGCATACCTCTCTGAAGTGTTTCAATGATGATCTGGCCCTATTATGATTTAGGTTTGCTCTCTTCAGATAATCTATATATGTTACATTGGGTTTACTGATCAGCTTTTTGATATCATCAGCACAGCTTACAAAATATTTATTGAATGTATCTGCTGGTATTGGGACTGTCTTGTCGAAGTTTCTGACTTCGCCTTTAACAGTATTAATTACTGACCAGGCTGTTTTGCATTGGTTTTTACTATTTTTTATGTAATTTGTGTTGTATCTTAGTTTTGCTAATTGCAACTCTTTCTTATACAGTTTCTTAGTGATTTTTTCAAGATCCTTAATTTCATTAGAATTGTTTACTTTGGCAAGGCGCTTCAACAGCAGTAGCTTATTTTTTAGATTCTCCAGTTCTTTGGTGTACCAAAATTTACCTTTTCTTGTTTTATGGTATTTCTTTTGAACAAGATGGGCTTTTAAAATACCTGTTAAGTAATTGTGGAATGTTTCATAAACTGTTTGGGCACTGGAATCACAGTTTTGAAATAATTTGTCCCAGTTTGTTATGCTCAACTGGTGTGTTAGTTTTATGAGATTGTGTTTTGTTAATATTAAGGTATTAGATTTTGTTAACTTTTGTCCAGCCTTGCTCTCATCTCCTTTTATAAAATGTCTTAACTTTACTGTTAACATGGAGTGGTCTGAGAAAACAAACTCCTTTACCTTGGTGGAGTACATATCACGAGCACAGTAGACAAAAGCATTATCCAAGCACGCTTGTAGTCTTGTTGGTTCTGAATTTACATGATGGAAGTTGTGCTGCCTCAGCATATTCAGTAACTTATTTACACTGGGTTTGTTACATGTTACATCAAAGCTTGAATTAAAGTCTCCCCCAATTACAGTTACATACTGTTTCCATTTCGTTATGTAGCAGAGTACACTGTCTAAATTATCTAAAAAAGTTTTATCATCTGAGTCAGGGGAATGGTAGATACATACTATGATAAGTTTCATTATATCACATATGATCCCGGTAATTTCAAAGTGTTTCTCTACACATGCCCAACCAAGATCTAGTTCTCCAAACTCTATTTCATTTGAAACATAGATAACAGTACCACCATTACGGTGCTGAGATCTGAAAAAACTGTTTCCATATTTATAACCTTCTGGTACATAGTATTGTATTTGTTCTGGTTTAAGCCAATGTTCTGATATACATAAGAAAGAATACTTATTCTGTGGCAATGACTCATCCAGAATTTCAACTTTATTTTCAAGACCCTGAATGTTTAAAAATAGGATGTTGTTGTGACTTATCTGTGAGTTAGCAGGCTGGTTTTTCACATTTTTATTTTCTTCTTGGCTTGAAACCATAAAAAATTATCACTGAATGACACAGATGTATTTTTCCTTTGGCTCCTCCTTAAGCATTGCTGTGTTGCTGCTCCAGTCGTTGTTGGTTCTGTTACTGCTGCTGCTTCTGCTGATAATGATGGTGCTGCTGCTGTTTCACTTATTTCTGGTGTTTGTTGTTCCATAACTGCTGTGCCTTTCTGTGAATTATTAACATTTGGAGTGTTCACTTGCATTAATAAAATTTCACATTTGTCTTGGAGAGGTGTAGCTTCACTGATAGCAGATTTCACATTGGATTCTACAGGATACACACACTTCCTGTCCATGAGAGGTATGACTTTTCTATCATCACACTGCACATTTGAGATTTTATTTACAAGTTCTAAAATTTTGGTTACTATTACGTTTTTTCCCAGTACATTTAGATGGGAACCATGTGTTGTGTGAAATCTTTTCCCTAAGTTGCTGATGTTCACAAATGTTACATTTTCAAACCGCTTGCAAATATTTTGCATCTCTTTATTTGCAGTTTCAATTTCTTTATTTACACAAGACCATTCTATCAAGTCGTAACGGTGTGGCACTGAAAAAACAATAACATTTGTTCCTCTCAGCTCATACAGTTTTCTTTTTAGCGAGATTAAGAGATCGTTTTTTTCGTTCCTAGCTATATCATTTGATCCCGCCAGGAAGATGGAAAAGTCCTTTTTGCTCAATGAGGAAATTTTTTCTTGACTCATTGACGTAGCAGCACTGAATTTTGCTCCTGGTTTTATTGTACAGTTAAAACTAAAATTCTGACTACTTGTACGCCGAAATTCAGCGGCTGTATTTCGTCCTTGGCTGTCGGCATACAGTTCAATTTTACCGGTACTTGCTGTTCCGAGATTGCCTGTTTTCTGCCTATCTTTGCAGTAAGCGAAGTCTTGTTTGGCACTATTTATTATGTCTTTCTTGCTAACACATGTCGATATTGTCTCAGTAGAGCAGCTTAGCGGTGGAAGATTTTTCGTGAGCACTTTCGCATATGATCTTTCACTTAACTGCTGCTGAAATATTCCATGTTTTACCTTATTCACAAAGTCGTTTGATTTTCCACATGGTACACTCGCATTGTTAACTTCACTTTCACAATCCGTAGTCGAAAGAGCTTGAAAGTAATTTTCGTTCACTATATTTATGTTTCTTTCGCCGTTTTCTGTATCTTGTATTATCTGTTTGCGTCTTTTGTACTTCACTTCCGTCCAATTCTCCGACATATTCAGGTGACAATTTTTAAAAATTCCCACTTCTTGACTTTTTAATAAAAGCAAATAATTGCTGTGAATCTTCATCAGTCACCTTACAACCTCATATTTTTGATACTCTTTTGTCAAATCATCTTTTTCTTTGTTGCAGTTTTGTCAGTCAGACACATTGGTGAATCTCGTCCTCCTGCAATTTATAATTCCTGGCTGCTGAAATATGCAATGCACTAACTGCTCCTAAAACCTCCACAGTCTCTCAAACAGCTTCAAGTGTCATTCAGTGGATGGCTTGCAAGAATTAGTTTGTGTACTGATTTTCCTCTTATCCAAAAAAAACTTACTTCCAGTGTAAAGTACTGGCCCAAGAAATTTAAATGGCCATTCCCAAATTTCAATTTGCAGTTTATCACTCTAGATAGTCAAAAAGACTGAAAAACTTCTTACTGTAAAGTAAGTGGCAACTAATAGATCATCCAAATGAAAATACTTGTTGTTGCGGTCTTTGGTCTGAGGACTGGTTTGATACAACTCCCCTCACTAGTCTTCTATGTGTAGGCCTCTTCATCTCTGCATAACTAATGTAATCTACATCCATTCAAACCTGTTTACTGTCCTCGAGCCCTGGTCTTCCTCTACAAATTTTACCCCATACTCTTCCTTCCATTACCAAATTCACCATTTCTAGATGCCTCTTATTTTATTCTTGTATCAAAAACATGTATAATATGTACATAATAACGGCTATATTACTTTTGCCCAAAAATTGGTCACTCCCAATGTTTTTTCTGCTCTTTGATGATCATCATCTTCTGTGCAGCAGGCTGGACACAGTCAGCATTGATACATATGATGAACAGTCTGTTTTCTCCAAAATCCTACCGAATACCATCTTGATCAGTGTAGCCCCATCTTGCAAATAAACATTTGATCCACCATCTCCAGCTTTCAGTCTGTTCAGAGACTTCCAAGTAATCCATTTCTCTTTGTAGCCAGGAGGTACAGTTTCTGAAATTCTATTTCAGTAGGGGGAAGGTAGGTCGTAGCCCTCCATAGTTGCAATCTACCTTTTCCAGCAGTGGTTCCTAGTGTTGTCAATGTTATTGACTTCAGACACTGTGTCTGTGGTTCATTTCAATGCAAAGGATGCATTCTCTCCTGCTCCACTGTCTTTCTTTCCTCATTTGTGGCTATTTCTCTTTGAACAGGAAGTGGTGCTACCACTGATTCCTGTGAAGTACTAAAGCCATTTGACTGTAGTGTATTCCAAGCACCCTATTATGATTCTACAAGTATCATTGAGAGCTAGGTCTACCTGTTTGACATGTTGAATTATACCAAAAAGGACATGCATACTCTGCCACAGAACAGCATAGTGCCAGTGCAGAGGTTTGTAATGTTTCAGGTTGACTACCCACTGTAATCTGGCCAGTTTCTGTAAAAGATTGTTCCTGATGGAAACTTTTGACTTGCAGTTGTAGTGCTTCTTGAAAGTATGAGATGTATCAAGTGTATCTCCAAGGTAT
This sequence comes from Schistocerca piceifrons, assembly GCF_021461385.2. Taxonomy (NCBI): domain Eukaryota; kingdom Metazoa; phylum Arthropoda; class Insecta; order Orthoptera; family Acrididae; genus Schistocerca; species Schistocerca piceifrons. The sequence continues at coordinate 118,241,370 of NC_060144.1, forward strand.
TTTGAGGTCTCCCTGAAGATTGTGATGACTTGTGGTCAGGACAATAAAAGCAATCAGGTGAAACCTTGGAAATGTCACAGAATAATAGCTAATCCTTTCACACCAGAAACATCCACATTGGAGCCCTTATCAAGGCCACAGTAAACAACCATCTCCATTCCCTCTAGATGCCTCTTAATGTGTCCTATCAACCAATCCTTTCCCTGTCAAGATGTATTATAAATTTCTTTACTCCTCAGTTTGATTCAATTCCTTATGATGTTTCAGAATCCTCAGTCATCAAATTTGTTTTGATATCTTTTTTTTATTTTTTTATTTTTTTATTTTTGTTGTTGTTGTTGTTTGCACATCTGGTGAGTGGCATGCCATTTCTGGCAGGTCTTTGACTGACAATAATGGAATGTGGATTGTTTGTGTTGTGTCCGGATGGTGAGTGAGTTTCAGTGTCTCTCAGCAGTATAGTACAGGTCTGTTTACAGAAGTGATAGGGTTCTGTGCAGAATGGAATGATGATAATGAAGATTAGTGATATGTCAGATTAACTTCATAAATATATTCTAATTGGCTAGGATCTCTACTGCAATAAATGCCTGAGTGCATCATTTGTAAATTAACTTTATTAAAAAAATCTTACTCATGTCTGGTCTTAAATAAGAAGAGTCACAATAATGAATGGTAAATTGAGTCACATTGGTTAGATGTGCTAGGGAAAGATTAATATAGAGCTATTCAGTATGTAATACTGGTGAGTAGTGTCATAACTTCTTCATTTTGGGGCTCACGGTTCATGTGTGGACCACACATTGCCCTAAGCTATTGCAGCCATTGTTTTTTCCTGGGCAGCATTTCCTTCACCGTGCCCCTCCATCCCCAACCTCACTCCTTCCCCATTTCCTCCTCCTTCCCCTCTCTTGGTGTTCTGATTTGCGTTAACATGGTTGTCCACCTGATTCACCACCTTCCTTGCAATTTTGTTTCTCTTGCCTGTTCTCCTATTCTCTTTCGTCCTTTTTTGGCAATTTGATCTCCCCATGAGATCTGCCCTCCACTTCTGTCTTCAGTGTGAGCCATTTGGGAAAGAACTCCATCCCTAGCATCTACGGCATGGATTCCTCTCTCCCTCCCCCCCCCCCCCACTTCCTCCCCCTCTTCCTTCCCCACCATAGCTCTCCTCCGCCCCTCTAGGTCACCAGCACAAGTAGCCAGTCCTTGTGGTGGATCTGTTATGTACCCATGTGGTTGAGCCCCCTGGCAACACAGGGATCACACTACTGATACCTGAGCTGTTCCCTCTCCATGTATGCCAAGGAGTGGTTGTTTGTCAGCCTAGAGCATCAGAAGTCCCAGCAACGGCCATTGCTGTGGATGGGTAGTGCCCACAGGCAAAGCCCCTGATCAGAGTGGGCTGTATTAGGGTGGATGCTTGGCACATGAAGCATACCAAGCTGCAAAAAATCTGGCCATTCTCAAACTGCCTTCTATTTGATTGGTAGAGGATCATTGAATGCTGCTTTGTATGACCCTGCAGCCTTCCTTCCCTGGCTACAACCTGGGAGGAGGGCCAGGATCACTGTCTTGGGATGAAATACTTTCCCCACTACCTGGTCTGTACTAGGATGGACAGGGACACATTCACCACCACCACAAAGCTATTGTTTTTTGTGGAGAATATTGAGGACAAGTTTGTGAAAGTAGTCTTTCAGTAAGATGTTGTTGGGCTCCCTGTTGATCAAAGCTTCTTCTGCCACCCAGTCAGCAGATCTTCATGGTTGTGATTGCCTTGACAACATTCCAGTGTCTATCACCCCTCACCAGTCTCTGAATATGGTACAGTGAGTGATTTCTCGTAGGGACCTCATCATGCAAACCGCATTCATTTTGTTCCACATGTGCAAAAGGGTCATAAAGACAACCGCACCAATATCAGCACCTTTATCCTGGCTTTTGAGGGGTATACCCTCCCAGAGAAGGCCAAGATTATGTGTTACTGATGTGATGTGAAGCTATATATCCTGCCACCCATGAGATACTTTCGGTGATAGTATTTTGGGCACATGTCTTCCTGCTGTATGGCAGACCCTCTGTGTGGTGACTGTGGCTACCCACTCCCTGAGAGAAGCCCCTGTGTTTGTAATAAAACTAGGCAAAAATGTTTTTACGAAGTTTGGGATGAGTATCGTAGTTTAACACAAGAAAAACAATGTTCAGTACACCATGTTTTACATCACATTACCAGCACAAAAAAATATCCTCCACCAATTTTATGTGTATCTTGTGTAATCTGGGGTGCTGATTCTTGATGCTGCCATAGGTTTATTTTGATGTTACTGCATCATCACATGGATAATATGTGATGGTTAAAATAAGTTTTAGTGTTTCTTGTTTACAAAGGATTTTATTTTGCACACTAGATGTTTGACGGCAAACATACATAATAGAACTTACGAAGTCTGTCTACATGCTGTTGATACAAAATTCGGTCTAAGACTGAAATACGGCGGCATGCAAATCTCCTCTATTTATATAGTTTTAAACAATTACTGTCATTTTTACATACTGAATTTTGCATTTATAAAATTAAAGTTTCTGCATACATCTTCCCAAATTACATAGAATAAAAGTGAATAATTTCATACAAAGACAGGAAAGAATCTGTTTCTATTAAGACTATAAATTACATGTTTTATCATTTCAACAATATATTTCATTAATTTACATATAGTATTTCACTGACTTAAAGAAAAATCATGCTATCATTTTCAGGTGAACAGACTGATTAGTTTTATTGAATGAAAGGCCTAAATGTAACTAATTAATTTTTTGTACAAGTAAAATTTTACATTTTCATCTGGTCATAATTATAGTTCTATTAACTAACACCAATTAAAACATGAGTGTGCTTGATTCTGTCTGAAAAATCATCATTTCATATTTTTATTAGAGATTCAAACAATTTCTGGTTTCAGAACATAAAAATAGCTGTCTCTATGACTTATATTGGATCTTTAATCATTAATTATTCCATAATAACAATAGCAAAATCATTCCCATCATGTACCTGAAAGTTGTATTGTGTGTAAATTAGGATGGTACATCCAACATGTTTCCTTCATTCCATTTACTGGTGAGACACAATGTTAAAATAACTGTTTAAATTAGTATAAATTACTAATTTTATATATATGCCCTCTTCGGGAGAGTGGAGTTGAGATTGGAATAGGGTATAGGGTCCCAAGGGGTGTGGTATTACAATACCCGCCTAAAGAGGTTTTACTGTCGAAGAGAGACAAAGCTCTTCTAAATCACTAGCTAAAATTAAGGGAACATAATCATGACTAGTGAAACAAACAAACCATTTGACGATTAGTGTCTGTGAAATATATCTACTACCATAACAAAATTTTAAAAACCATGTATGATTTTAATACAAGGTATGTGTTATTGTGTACATGTTATATATAAAGTTTAGTCAGCCAACTTTCTCATATACAAAATGAAATTTTTTTGTCACTATTACAGAAAAAAATACTAGTGTACAAAATTTCACAGTTTTATCATTTTTGTGCCCTTTTGACGCACTCCATTGAATGTTCGATGAGATTTCTTATGACTACGTTCAGTGTACATATATTATTACCTAATAAAATGTGTCTTACTTCTAAAAGAAAAATGTTAATTTGAGTTGGTTTCTCAGAAGTCTCTGCTTAGTTGGGCGTCAAAATGTGAATATAGTATCACATAAATTATTTTTTTTTAAATATGCAGTCACAAGTAAATTATGGTTGTACTTTCATTTTTCCCAGACGAGAACTTGCCTCAACCAGAATGCCAGACATTTGGTGCTGCAATAAACTGATTTCAAAGTCAAAATTTCAGTGGACCAAAGAAATGTATCATCGTCCAAATTTAATGGTCAGAATGATCACATCTAGACCAGTGTCCTCAAATAAGTGTGAATGCAGATCAGTAAAAAAACTTAATTTTTTTTCTCAGAATAACCCCTCTGTCGTTAGAACTACTTTACAACTTACCTTTATGAGTTTTTCAAATGCAGTAAACTGTATTTCAGTGTAAAGTGTTGTGTTTTTACCATATTCCATTTCACGTCATTTTATATAACTCCTTCCTCCGTTCATTTCAAACTTGTATCAGCACAAAATGATGGTTAGCTTACTCGTGTATACATATATCTCATAAGTAATAAAATATGAAAAGCAAGCATGATTTTTAATTAATCTAATCACAGTGTAACTTCCTTTTCAGAAGTAAAATGTAAAGAGTTATTTTGTGTTTATAATACAGTGTGACAAAACAAAATTCAAGTAGACAGCATAAAATCTAACCTACTATACCAGACAAAATGTATATTTGTGTCCATGAATGACATGGGATCAAGAGTTATCCTACACCAAATCATAGAAAAACACTAATTTAAAGTATATGAAAGAAAATTCAAAGGAAAATTCCCTCCAGTCTGTTAACTGTGACCAAAGTAGAGCTTAGAACCATGCAAAATTCATCCACCCAAAGGAAATACAATTACAGCAAGTGACTGTAAGGCCACAAAACAAGTTATATTTAAAGAAATTCATTTACATCCTAACATACAATCAAATACAAGAGTTAACCTACAATGCACCCCAAGGTCCAAAGGTAGTGACTGGCCACCGTGTCATCCTCAGCTCATAAGCATCATCACTGGTTGCACATATGGAGGGGCACGTGGTCAGTACATCACTCTTCTGGTCGTATGTCAGTTTCCTTGACCAGAGCCACTACTTCTCAATCAAGTAGCTCCTAAACTAAACAGGAAACATACTGTTTCAATACAAAGTCCAAAATCATGATGTCACAACAGACAAACAGTTCAAATGGATATAGTAAGCAAAACTACATGAAAATAGAATTTGGCATGAAACACCTCAAACCAAATTTAAAATCCTCAATGCCTATGTTTGTGATGATTGGACCAACCTGAAAAACCCGAACTGCTGGGTACTAACCAGTAATAAAGTTCATAATCAATTAGTTCAAACAACAAAATCCATAAGGAATAAATATGCAAATATTCGAAGCAATATGATGTGGAATTTCAAGTTCCAGACAAACATCACCTCCTACCATAAGATAAACAGAAGTTAGTATTTTGAGCACAAAGGCTCAGCGATACAGTAAATCATCAACAACGATTACAACTCATTTCAAATATGGGAAAATCTTCCACACAGGTAATATTATTCATGTTCATACTGTAATAAAATGCGGCGAAAATGTTTTTATGACAAAGTTTGGGAGAAGTATCATAGTTCAACACAAGAAAAACAATGTTCAATCACTGTCTAATTACTTCATACCATGTTTTAATACAAATGTTTGTTTGAAGATAAGTACATATGTTGGCACTTAAATGATTCAATAGGAAAAGTAATGTAAGTATTCAATAGCATCCTGAACAGGCAGTTGAGGAAACACACTGACAAAACCGCATATACCACTGATATCATGACACTGATATGAGAACATATCCAGACAAAAGTGGTTAACATTTGTGATGAGAAAGAATTTATGGCAATCTAACTCCAACATCGAGACTAAATTGAGAGAGAATACTGATACATACAGAATCAGATATAGATAAAGGCATAAGCATAGTGCAAAGCAATGTAATACACTTGACATGCTGAAATGTAGCTTAAACTCCATGCGTGATTGGAGAGCTTATGCCTCTATCTATATTTGATTCTGTAAATGATTTGTGTCATGTTTTCTGTATTGGCTGTTAGCATTTATCATATATTTTCTTTAGTGTTTTGATGCTCAACATTGTCATATGGTATTTTGATGCTCATTTTAAACATTTATATTTTCTGTATGTGACCAATTGATCATCATATATTCTGTTACATAAAATTTCTTTCATGTAACTTATGTGTGTGTGTGTGTGTGTGTGTGTGTGTGTGTGTGTGTGTGTGTGTGTGCGCGCATGTGTGTTTGTGTGTGTGTCTACATATTTTCAGTATTCTCTCTCAACTTAGTCTCCATGTTGGAGTTAGATTGCCATAGATTCTTTCACATTACACATGTTGAACCACTTTTGTCCGGATACATTCTCACATCAATGCCATGATATCAGTGGTATATGCGGTTTTGACATTGTGTTCCTCAACTGCTTGTCCAGGATATTATTGAATACTTACATTACTTTTCCTATTGAATCATTTAGGTGCCAACATATGTGACTTGTCTTCAAGAAGACATTCATATGAACATGAATAATATTACCTGTCTAGAAGATTTTTCCATATATGACATGAGTTGTAATTGTTGTTCATGCTTTACTGTATACTGACTATTTGTGCTCCTAATACTAACTACTGTTTGTCTTACGGTAGTAGGTGGTTTTTGTCTGGAACTTGAAACTCCACATCATTTGATTCACATATTTTCATCTTTATTTCTTATGGATTTTGGTATTTGAACTAAGTTATTATGAACTTTCTTACTGGTTAGTACAAGTGGTTTGGATTTTTCAGGTCAGTTTGATCATTGCAATGTAGGCCTTGAACATTTTCAATTTGGATTGAGGTGTCTCATGCCAAATTCTATTTTTATGTAGTTTTTCTGTTGTGGTGTCATGCTTTTGGACTTTGTATTGAAACAGTAGGTTTCTGTATACTTTTAGTCATCTATACAAATTTATCAGGCCAATGGCCAGGCTGCAGTAGTAACACCAGTCCCCGTCAGATCACCGAAGTTAAGCGCTGTCTGGCTGGGCTAGCACTTGGATGGGTGACTGTCTGTTCTGCCGAGCACTGTTGGCACTCGGGGTGCACTCAGCCCTTCTGAGGCAAACTGAGGAGCTACTTGATTGAGAAGTAGTGGCTCTGGTCAAGGAAACTGACATACGACCAGAAGAGTGATGTACTGACCACGTGCCCATCCATATCTGCAACCAGTGATGATGCTTATGAGCTGAGGATGACACGGTGGCCAGTCAGTACCTTTGGACCTTGGGGTGCATTGTAGGTTAACTCTTGTATTTGATTGTATGTTAGGATGTAAATGAATTTCTTCAAATATAACACGTTTTGTGGCCTTAGTCACTTGCTGAAATTGCATTTCCTATGGGTGGATGAATTCTGCACAGTTCTACGATGCACTATTTTGGTCTCAGTTAACAGACTGAAGGGAATTTTCCTTTGCATTTTCTTGTACATACTTCAAACTAGTGTTTTTCTATGATTTACTGTAGGATAACCCTTGAATCTGATATGTCATTCATGGACACAAATGTACATTTTGTCTGGTATAGTAGGTTAGATTTTATGCTGTCAACTTGAATTTTGTTTTGTCACACAGTATTATAAACACAAAATAACTCTTTACATTGTACAGTTCACCATCCTTCTGAATTGGAAGTTACACTGTGATTAGATTAATTAAAAATTATGCTTACATTCCATATTGTATTATTTATGGGATATATGTATATATGAGTAAACTAATGATGATTTTGTGTGGATATAAGTTTGAAATGGACTGTGGTTAAACAATCCCTGAGGGAAGCCCCTGTGTTCCACTACCTGTGTGTGCCAATTGTCATGACTGCCACTCTCCACACTCACCAGATTGCCCAGTTTACAAGAAAGAAAAGAAGATCCAATAATACAAATCCCGGGGTCATCTATCTTATGCTGAGGCTCACCAAAAATATGACCACCTCCACCCAGTGCCAATTTCTTCAACTTTTGCCATTGTTACATTCTTTCCTCTGCCTACCTCTTCCTTATCCCAGCCCCATCCCCACTCTCATCTCCCTCTCCCCTGCAGTTCCCATGCCCTCCCTTCCACGTGCTGTTCCCCCAGCACAGCCAAAGACATGCTCCCCCTTCTTCGGCGCCCACCAATGATGTGCCCCCCCTGCCCCCCCCCCCTGCCCCCCTGCCCCCCACCCTGCCCCGAGAACCCCTTACCCTGCCATCTCACAGGCCGGAAGCCTGCTCCCACAACTCGGTTATGGGACACACCATCTGTGTGCCCGAAGGTCATTCACACTCGTTTGGTTCCAAATCTTGCAGAAGCCTGCTCTTCCTCTGTGCCCTGCTCTCCTCAACCTCCAAAAGAGAAGAAGAAGAAACAAGGACAAGGCCCCCTGGTGCCACTGGAGGCACCATCTCCCCCTTTGCAACCTGCATCTTATTTATGGATGTCACCTCATTCTCATCAGTGATGGCCACTGACCCGGTGACATGACCTCCCATAAGCTTCCTTCCTTATGTCTAACCTGTGGAATTGCAACAGATATTACCGTCACCTACTAGAAATGCAACAACTTGTTTCCTCTTACTCTGCATTCTGTCTTGCTCTTCAAGAAACACAGTTCCATGATGACGACTTTCCAATGTTTCATTGTTATCAAGTGTTCTGTCAGAACTGTGCCAGCCCTGGAATAGCATCTGGAGCGTCTGCATTTTTGTTAGCACCAAAGTTATTGTTTTTTTTATTATTTATTTACACGTCTAGTTCCACAGGACCAAATTGAGGAGCAAATTTCCAAGGTCATGGAACATATCAGTACATGAAATTACAACATAAAGGTAGTAACAGATATAATAAAATGTTTATGAACCCAAAACTAGTCAAGCCATAAGTTTAAGTAAACACAGCAACAATATAACATAAGAATCAGCTTAATTGTTCAAGGAACTCCTCAGCACAATAGAAGGAGTGACCCATGAGGAAACTCTTCAGTTTCAATTTGAAAATGCATGGATTACTGCTAAGATTTTTGGATTCTTTTGGTAACTTATTGAAAATGGATGCAACAGTATATTGCACACCTTTCTACACAAGAGTTAAGGAAGTTAAATCCAAATGCAGATTGGATTTCTGCCTTTAACTGAGTGAAATCTGCTAGTTCTTGGGAATAAGCTGATATTGCTAACAAGAAACAACAGTAAAGAATACACATGTTGAGAGGGCAATGTCAAAATGCCCAGACTAGTGAACAGGGGTTGACAAGAAGTTTGCGAACTAACACCACTTATTGCCCGAACTACCCATTTCTGAGCCAAAAATATCCTTTTAGAATGGGAAGAATTAGCCCAAAATAAAACAGCATATTCCACAAGCAAATGAAAATAAGCAAGGTAGACTAATTTTCATGTTGTGCAATCACTTACTTCAGATACTTTTCGAATAGTAAAATGGCAGCCTAGTCTTTCAACAAGATCCTGAACATGGACTTTCCACAACAGTTTACTATCTATCTGAACACCTAGAAATTTGAACTGTTCAGTTTCACTAATCATACATACATTCTGTAAAATTAAAACGTTGGGTTTTGTTGAATTGTGTGTTAGAAACTGTAAAATCTGAGTCTAATTGTAATTTAATGTTAGTTTATTTTCTACAAGCCATGAACTTATGTCATGAACTGCACTATTTGAAACAAAGCCAATGTTGCACAAAACATCATTTATTGCCAAGCTAGTGTCATTAACAAACAGAAATAATTTAAAATCACCTGTAATACTAGAAGGAGTCCATTTATATAAATGAGGAACAGGAATGGCCCTAGCACTAATCCCTTGGGCACCCCTCATTTAAACATGCCTCACTCGGACCCCACGTCACAACCATTCTCAATACTCTGGAGAATGACTTTTGCTGTCTGTTGTTAATGTAAGAGTGAACCAATTGTGAGCTACTCTGCATGTTCCATAACAGGCCAACTTCTGGAGCAATATTTTGTGATCAACACAATCAAACACCTTAGTTAAATCAAAAAATTAGCCTAACATTCAAAACCTTTTGTTTAATCCATCCAGTACCTCATAGAGATAAGAGAATATAGCGTTTGCAGTTGTTAAATGACTTCAAAAGCCGAACTGTACATTTGATAGCGAATTATGTCATATAAAGTGATCAATTATCCTTACATACACAGCCTTTTTAATAACTTTAGCAAACACTGATGGCATAGAAACAGGTCTAAAAGTGTCCACATCATCCCTTTCTTCTCCCTTATTATGAAGTGGCTTTGCCACTGACTACTTTAATTGTTCAGGAAATTGATGATTCTTAAAGGAAAAATTACAAATTTGGCTAAGTACAGGGCTAACACGTGCAGCACAGTACTTCAATATTCTTCTAGGCACTCCATCATATCCATGAGAGTCCTTAATATTCAGAGATTTAATTATTAATTCATTCTCCCCTTTGTCAGTACCATAGAGAAGTATTTCAGGCATCAGTCTCAGAAAGGCATTTTCCAAGAGAGTTATATGATGCCCTGTAGAAACTAAGTTATTATTTAGCTCACCAGAAATGCTCAGAAAATGATTGTTAAATACTGTACTTACCAGTAACAGAAATATTTTTACTACCGACTGACTTTATATCGTTGACCTTGTGCTGCTGACCAGACATTTCCTTCACAACTGACCATATGGTTATAATTTTATATTGTGAATTAGCTATTCTATTTGCATACCACATACTCTTTGCCTTCCTAATAACATTTTTAAGCACTTTGAAGTACTGTTTGTAATGGGTTACTGTAGCTTTATTGTAACTACTTCTAATATTTTGATATTATTCCCATTTTGTTTTGCATGATATCCTTATCCCACTAGTCAGCCACCCTGGCTGCCTTTTACTGCTAGTACCCTGTTTAGAATGTTCTAATGGAAAACAAATCTCACAGAGCATGAAAAATGTGTTATGGAAAGCATTATATTTGTCATCTGTGTTATTGGCACTATAAACATCCTGCCACTTTTGTTCCTCAATGAGGTTTAAAAAACTCTGTTGCCATTGGATTACCTTTCCTACATAGTTTGTAATTATACATGATATTTGTTTGAGTACAAAAGCCTTTTAGTGTTAAAATTTGTGCAACGTGGTCTGAAAGGCCATTCACCCTTTTACTAACAGAATGCCCATCTAGTAATGAAGAATGAATAAAAATATTGTCTATGGCTGTGCTACTGTTTCCCTGCACCCTAGTTGGAAAAAACAGTCTGCATCAGATCATATGTGTTTAGGAGATCTACCAACATCCTTTCTCTTGCACAATCGTATACAAAATTAATATTGAAGTCACTGCACTAACTAATTTCTGGTACTTCCTATAAAGTGAACCAAGAACCCTCTGTAGCTTGAGCACAAATACTCTGAAGTCAGAGTTAGGGGACCTATAAACAACAACAATTAGAAATTTAGTTTCTCTAAATGTAGCTGCCCCTGCACAACATTCAAATATCTGTTCAGTGCAGTGCCGTGATATGTCTGTTGACTAAAATGAAATACTGTTCTTTCATGCACATGGCCACTCCCCCACTCTACAACAAACTCCTTGAGAAACAGCTAATCTGTATCCTGGTAAAGGAAGCCTCTGAATTGTCAAATTATTTAAGTGGTGCTCTGATGTACCAATAATGTCAGAGTCAACATCTTCAAGCAGTTCACTAACTTTATCTGTAATACCTCTCATATTTTCATGAAAAATACTAATTCCTTCTCTACTTGGATACTTGACCTCCTCTAAAGGTGATTCCTTAGTTAGAAGGACTTCCTTCAAGCAGGTATACCTATCAGCTGACTTCAATCTAAAAAAGGTGCAACTCTAACACCAACTACTACAGGAATTTTTCCATGAGAGAACCCACCACTACCCACTACACTGTCACCTATAAGCTTTGCCAGCCTCCCCTTCCCATACCTATTGAGGTGCAGGCCACACCTAGTGAAACCCGATCTATTGATAGACTCAACTGGCACCACTGCAATGTGACCCATGCCCTCTGCCATCAGTGCCTTCTCCAGCCCCATGTTAACATGCCTAACAGCCTCATTAAGATGAGACTAATCATGATGCTGAAATAGTTGCATGAAAGCATTTGAGAAGCTATCTTCACCAGGTCACCACCTATAGCATATTCCCCATTTCTATCAAGATTATTCCCTGCTCCACCTACAATCAGTACCTGATCTTCTTTCGTAAAATTCCTGCATAACTCCCCTATGCTGTCAGCCAGACCTGCACGAGGCTTCGCAAAGCTGGTGATCTGGTACTCACTCCCCAACACTTTCTCCAACTGCTGGCCCACACCTCTACCGTGTGAACTACCTATCAGCAGAACCTTCTCCTTTCTGTTAGACTTTGCAACTGACTTAGGCCTTCTAACTGCTGAGGACTGCTGCATGTTTCCTACACCTACAGCTACAAAAGGCTCCTCTCCACTCAACCTGACAATTGGTCACATATATAGCATATACAAAAAGTAAAACTGTCTGAATACCTCCTCCTCACAGCTGCCTTCTTGCCAACTGCCAGTTCCCATTCCCCAACACACTTCACACTCCTCAACTGGTCTATTTCCCCTCAGTGTATTGTAACTGCACCTGAAGGGCACAGACCTTATGCTCCTGTTCCTCTATCATCTTATTTCTTCTACAGATTCTGCATTCACAGGGGAGGATCTCACTAGAATGCCCACTGGCTTCCCCACTGCATTTCCCCCAATGAAAATACTTTGAAAAACTCCCACCCGTAACCCATTACTCAAACCTATGACAAAGCCCACACTTCTCACTCATGGTCAAATCTTACAGTTACTGGATCCCCCTTCATACCAACTAGGGAGCAACAGCAGTATGAGTGCAAATGACCCCAGGAATCACCATTTGCAATGTCTGCCTCCCTCCAGGTAGACCACTTCCATATGTTGACCTGCCCACCTTAACACAGCAACTCACACCCCCATACGTCCTCCTTGGGGACTTCAACGCACACCACCTCCTGTGGGTGTGTGCCACTTCAATGAGTAAGGCTCTTCTAATTGACCAACTTATTACAGACTTTGATTTGTGTCTCCTCAATGATGCTTCCCCTGACCATTTCAGTGTTGCTTATGGCACCTTTTCTGCTATTGTTCTCACAATCTCCTCCCCTGCTCTTGTGACTTCCCTAAACTGGTCACCCCATGATGATCTTTGTGACAGTGGCCACTTTTTGATGATTCTATCATTTCCTTGCTGCCACCAGGCAGGCAGGCCTCCATGCTGGGAATTCCACAGAGCCAATTGTCTGCTGTGCTCTTTGACACCTCTCTCTCTGAGTGCACTGTTGCGGTCAGGCAAGACATCTCTGCCACTTGTAATCTTACCTTTCTCACATTGTTTGCTGGTTGTCACTCTTCAAAATAACTAACTCTTTTAATAAGCTTCGAAAGGAGTAAGATTTACAAATAACTTTTTTACTTAGCTTCTTTTCTTGTAGTTGGCTCCAGTTCGTCATGTCTAGGGGTTGATTCTTAAGGCTAAAATTTTTGACATTGTAGGTTCCAAATTACATGACAACTATTGAAGAATTGCCTGTTTTTATCTTGATTTTTATTTTTTCACTTTTTTCTATACCACACCATCTTTACAATCTTACAAACTGCTCTGACTAGACTGGTATTCCTTGAATCTCACTTACATCATTACATAAATTACTTGCCTTATCTGTACTTTCAACATCATTCACAAATAACTCTGAAACTTAATTATTCTTAAATTCCACAAATACCTGGTACTCATCAACATAATCATCATCATTATCATCATCATCATATTTTTCCAAAATTATTTCATCAACAATATCATTAATAACACAGGTCTCATCTCCATCAACACCTCCATTCATTTGCAATAAACTACCAGTTTCAGACCTACCAACCTCATTTATTTCACAGCTCTCATTCACATCTACATAAAAAATACCACGTAATTCAGATCCAATACAGTCGTCACCTGATTTTTATATGGTTTACATACATCAATAACATTGTTTTCTGACCAAGAGAAGAAATCGTTAGTACATACTACATCAAAATTCTCATTACTCTCACATTCTGGTTTGTGATTAGTACCTACATCACTATAATTAAACATAGTACCCCAAAACTTTTGATCAAAACATAAGTTGTGTTTACTCACCCCAAAACTGTGGACTATCATTGAGGCAGACTGCCGTTTCCCAAGTACTTACCTCTATGATTGTTTCTCTTATTAAACTGCCCGTGGTTATCCTCATTTTTCCTATTCTGCTGATGTTCAATATTTCTGTCTCTATTAACATATTAATCGTGTTAGAAGTTACCATTATAGCTGTTCCTGTAATTATTACCATCATGATTTCTATCATTTCAATTATTATTGTACTAATTTCTTTCTACTGCTGTATCCAGCCTGCCAACATATCATAAAAATTGTTCAAGACAATCACCAGGTCTGTGTACCAAATACCATTGCAGTCTTTCTAGTAATCTCCTTTTACGTACATCAGTCTATGTCATTTTGTCAAATGATTTGCAAGGTGTGGTAATTTCTTAAGTTGATTCTTACAAAACTCTTTCAGAGTACTGTTCCTATTCCTATAATTAGGACCATTCAGAAATTCACTTTTAATTCTCCTTTGTTCAGCTTCTGACCAAAATTTATTTCAAAAAGTTTGTTCAAAACTTGGATATGTTTCCCGTGGACTTAAATGTAAATTTACCCAAGACAGAGCTTTGCCTTCAAGACATCTTTTAACAAATTTAATTTTTTGGCTGTCACTCATGGCTGCCACAAAACTCCCTCTGCAGTGGTGCAGAAAATCTACTTGATGTAAATTGTCTGAATGAAAACTTTTGATAACAATGTTGGACCCCACAATACCACAGACACCCTATCCACATGCCTTCAGAACCTCAACAGCTTCTCCCCCATTTGCTTCACCTGGTCCTACTCAACCCAACAAGTCACTTTCCTAGATGTTGACCTCCATCTCAAAGTTGGCTACATCAGTACCTCCGTCCGCATCAAACCTACTAACCACCAGCAATACCTCCACTTCGACAGCTGCCACACATTCCATTCCAAGAAGTCCCTTCCGTACAGCCTAGCCACCCGTGGTTGTCACATCTGCAGTCCCTCTCAAAATATACCAAGGGTATCACTGAAGCCTTCACTGACTGTAATTATCCTCACAACCTTGTACAAAAACAAATCTCCCATGCCTTATCTTTCCAGTCTCCCACCACCTCCTAAAGCCCCACCATCCAGCAGCAGAGGAGCATTCCCCTCATAACTCAGTACCACCCAGGACTGGAGCAACTGAGTTACTTTCTTCGCCAGGGTTTCAACTACCTCTCATCGTGCCCTGAAATGAGAAATGTCCTGCCCACTATCCTTCCCACCTCTGCCACAGTGGTTTTCTGCCGTCCACCAAACCTACACAATATACTCATCCATCCTCACACAGCCCCTGCTCCCAATCCCTTACCTCATGGCTCATACTCCTGTGATAGACCTAGATGCAAGATCTGTTGCATACATCCTCCCACCACCACCTACTCCAGACCGGTCCCTAACATCACCTATCCCAACAAAGGCAGGGCTACCTGCAAAACCAGTCATATGGTCTACAAGATAAGCTGCAACCACGGTGCTGCAGTCTATGTAGGCATGACAACCAACAAGCTGTCTGTCTGCCTGCATCGCCACCAACAAACTTTGGCCAAGAAACAAGTGGACCACCCTGTTGCTGAACACGCTGCCAAACATGATATCCTTCATTTCAATGACTGCTTCACAGCCTGTGACATATGGATCCTTCCCACCAACACCAGGTTTTCTGAATTGTGCAGGTGGGAATTTTCCCACCATACATCCTATGTTCCCGTAACCCTCCTGCCCTCAACCTTTGTTAGTCACTGTCCTCACCCATCCAGCCCCTTCCCTGCTCCCATTCCAGCACTACACAGCTGTCATTCCACTACAACATCCAGTCGTTTTTTATTTATTTAATTTTATTTTTATATTTTTTTATCTGTTTCTCTCTATTTCTTGCTATGTTTCTCCTTTCCCACTACTTCCTCCCCCCGCCCCCCTCAGCCCTCCCACCACTCCCCTGCCCACCGCCCAAGCTGAAACACTTCACTGTCCGCCATCCCCACCATACTATTCCTCCACCTCCCTGCCCTGGCCTCCTTTCCCCCATCCAGTTGCCACTACCATCATGAGGTGCTGCTGCTTGCAGTGTGGTTTCAGTTGCCTGAGACTGCAGTAGTGTGTGTGTGTGTGTGTGTGTGTGTGTGTGTGTGTGTGTGCATATTTGTGTCTATTGTTGACAAAGGCCAATGGCCAAAAGCTTTAAGTGTGAAAATCCTTCTGTTGTGCCTATCTGTGACTCAGCATCTATGCTATATAGTGGCAACTTTCTTTCTCATAATATTGTTACATTTAGTCCTGGATTTTCCATTGTTTAATCTTAATGTAAGGACACCAAAAACCTGAATCATCTCTGTTATTAGACACTTTAAAGACAATATTAGAGGAGGGTGTCCCTTTACACACTCTTCTTCATGGTGCTGGGGCACTGGTATACTCCTATCTATAGGTCCCCCTTGTTGTTGACAGGTACTGTGGTGGACCACAGACATGGCAGCTACTATCCTGGACCACTGATGTGTGCTGCAGTGATTTAAACAGCACCCTCACAGACCAACCTTATTGCTTTTGGGCATCTCCGTGCTAATGCATGCTACCTTATTAAGTAGAGTAAAAAGGATTGCTGGGAGTGCTACGTTTCCTCCCTGGGGATATATGTCTCTTCATCGCAGGTTTGGTCTGAGCTCTGTATACTTCTGCACCACCAGTGAAAATTAACTTTCCAGGGTCTTATCCTACATGGTGCTCTGTATTCCAATCCATCAGTCCTTGCAGAACACCTTGCGACACACTTTTCAGCAGCATCAGCATCCTCTTCCCATCCTGCTACCTATCTTCAGCAGAAACAATGAGTTGAAGAAACCCCCCTCTGTTTCAACACCCACCAAGCTGAAGCCTACAACAAACCCTTCACTGAATGGGAATTCTTGCAGGCTCTTACCTCCTCACGTGAAATGGCACCAGTCGCAGATTCCATCTTCAACCATATGATCCACACTTGGAGAACCCAGAGGAAACATCTGCTCAGGGTCTTCAACCACATTTGGCTCACAGGTGCCTTCCCATTGCAATGGTAAGGCAACATAGTTCTCTACATCCTTAAGCCTGGGAAGAACCCAATGTCTCTCAGCAGACCACCCCAAAGCTTGACCAATGTACTTTGTAAACTGCTTGAGAGAATGGTTAGCTTTCGATTCCTTTTGTCCCCGTATCAATTTGGCTTCCAGATAGGACAATCTCCAAGCGACCATTTATTCAGATTGGAAACTGTAATCTGAGAGGCTTTTACTAACCGTTGGCACCTTGATGCAGTCTTCTTTGACCTACATAAGGGACACGACATAGCTCAGCACCATCGCATTTTAGTTACTGTCCATGACTGTGTCTTTCACAGCTCCCTTCTGATTTATATCCACGAGTTTTTATCCCACTGGCTCTTCCAGGCTTGAAATGGTACTTCAATCAGCACCCCTCACATCCAGGAGAATGGTATCCCACAGGATTGTGCATTAAGTGTCACACTCTTCCTCATCGCCATCAATGAGTTTGAAACTTCTGTTGGGTTTCTCATTATCCTGGCATTGTATGTCATCAATTTTTGCATCTGGTGCAACTCCCACTTGGTAGCATCTGCTAAACGCCAGTTCCAAGGCACCATCTGATGTACCTATAAGGGGCTCCCTCCCATAGCTTCCAGTTCTCTCCCTCCAAAATGAGGAATATGCATTTTTGCTGTTGATCCACAGTACATCCTGATCCAGAACTTTATTTAGGCAACCAGCACATAGATGTTGTATGAAGTCTCATTTCTTGGGCCTTATTCTTGATAAAAAGCTGACATGGGTGCCCCCTATTTGCCACCTGAAGATACCTGCATGCGGAAGCTTAATGCTCTCTGCCTCCTGGCCCACACATCTTGAGGTTCAGTCTGTGCTACTCTTCTCCATCTTTACCTTGTTCTAGTTTTGTCCAGTCTAGATTATGGTTCTCAGGTTTATGGCTTGGAAACTCCCTCTGCTCTGAAACTATTTCATCCTGTTCACCATTATGGGGTGCATCTGGCTATTGATGCTTTTCACACTAGTCCCATCAACAGTCTCCTTGCAGAATTGGGGATTCCTCCTCTTATGCAATTGCCATTCAACAATTCCCTCGCTATCCTGTGTACCCTGTCCTCTTTGCAAATGATGCATGTCTCCCTCCTGATACTCAGCCTCAAGTGGGATTGCCAGTAGGAATGTGTCTCACTTCCCTCTGTTGGGATCTCCATCTCCACTCACTGGAAAGTGCCCTGTGTATTTCCTCTCACACCCTCCCCTTGGACGGTGTCCTGACCATGAATTAGGACCAGCCTATTCCAGGGTTGGTGTCTTGTATGTTCTATCCTTGAAGAGTTCCAGGGTGCTATCATCTTCTACACTGATGGTACTAGAATGATAGATAAGACAGGATATGCTTTTACACCTCCTTCTGGGGTGAAGCACACATTTACTGCCAGCATCATGTAGGGTGTTCACAGCAGAGCTGCCAACCATTAACAGGGCCCTCCATTGTGTTGCTCAGGCCTCCCTTCACAGTGTTTTAATATGCACTGGTTCAATGAGCAGCCTGCAGGCTATAGACCAATGCTACTCTCGTCACCCTTTGCTCTCTGCTATCCATGACCTTCTTTCTGCCCTTGGCTGCACCATCTGTTCTGTTGTCTTCCTCTGGGTCCCAAGCTTTGTGAGTATCCCAGTGAATGAACTAGCTGACCGTTTTGATAGAGAGGCAAATGCTTACCCCCTATTCCCTTTCATGACTTCAGGTGTAGATACACAGATAATATCTCTTTGCCAAAAAGTGGAATGACATCTGGTGCACTACTGTTCTCAGTAGTAAACTCCATACAGTCAAGGACACTACTGCAGTTTGGCCCTCTTGGAAGGAGCCCACTGTCTTATGCCATCTATGCATCAATCATACTAGGCTCACCCCTGGTTTTCTCTTGCGTAACAAGCCAACCCCCACAATGTGGCTGTAGAGCCAGACTGACCTTATCCCATATATTGATGGTATGTCCCCTTCTTTTGGCTCTTCATACTAAGTATAGTGCTCCAGATTTCTTGCCTTTAATACTAGCAGATGATTAATGGATAGTTGAATTGGTCCTCAGTTTCCTAGGTGAAAGAGGTTTTTATTTTTAGTTATAAGGTTTTGCTTTACTCCTGAAGCAGAGGCATGAAGGATGTGGTTAGGGCCTCTCTTAGTATTTTCTAGGTCTGGAGCCCATGACCACTCCCTCATGCAGAGACTGCTCTTCTATCCCTCTGTTTTTCCAGTTTTTAGATTTGGCCTACCCTTTTATGCCTTCTACTGTGTGTGTGTTTTAACTTTCTCACTTTATAGTTTGACCCGTTTGACTGGATCTGCCCACTTTTATTGAACACACTATCTTATGCAAGTAACTTTTGAATCCTGAGACTGATGACCTTACCATTTAGTCCCATAAACCCCCTCAATCGGTGAATCAATTAATCAATAAATCCTCATTAGTTATTCAATTTCTCATCAAATCTTCAACATTGTTGTACATCACCACATTTAAAATGCACCTAGCCTCTTCTTCTCTGTGCTGTTTATCATACAAATTTTCTCTCATGAAAGGCTATACCAATGCAAATATCTTCACAAAATATCTCCTAACATTTAAAAATATATTCAATGTTAACAGATTTCTCTTTTTCACAAACACTTTTCTTGCTATTGTCATCCTTCATTTTACATCCTCTGTATTTTGACAACTGGCTGTTATTCCATTCTCAAATAGCAAAACTTATGTACTATTTTTAATGCCTTACTTCCCAATATCACTCTGCCAGCATCATTCGTTTTAATTCAACTACATTCCATTAACCTTGTCTTACTTGTATTGATGTTCATCTTACAACCTCTTGCCCATTTCATTCAATAAATTTTCCAAGACCTTTGCAATCTGATAGAATTACAATGTCATCAGCAAACCTCAATTTTTAAAATTCTTCTTCAACTGTAATTTCCTTCCTCAATTTCTCCTTGATTTCCTTTATTGCTCACTCAGCATACAGATTAAATGATTTTGGGGAGAAGCTACAGCCCTGCCTTGGTCCCATCTCAACTACTGCTTTCCCTTCATATCTTTCTACTCATTTAGCTACAGTCTTGTTTCTCTACAATCTGTAGATAACATTTCACTCACTATATTTTACCCATGCTAGCTTCAGAAGTTCTAACAGTATATCCCAGTGTACATTGTAAAACATGTTCTCTAAATCTACAAATGCTATACATGTAAGTTTGACTTTCTAAAACGTATCTTCTAAAATAAATCATAGGATCAGTACTGCTTTGCCCGAACTGATCTCTCTTGAGGTTAGTATCTACTAGTTTTTGCATTCTTCTGTGAATAATGCATGTCAGTATTTTGCAGTCAAGAATTATTAAACTGATGGTTCAGTAATATTCATGCTTATCAGCAGATGCCTACTTTGGAACTGAAATTATTACGCTCTTCTTGGACTCTGGAGATATTTTGCTTATCTCATATATCTCGCATACAAGGTGAAATGGCATCCAACGATCTCAGTAAACCTGAGAGAATATTGTTTACTCCTGGGGCTTTTTTTTTTGCTTGGATCTTTCAGTGTTCTTTCAAATCTCTTCTTACAATATCTTATTTTCCACCTCAATTTTATCTATTCCCTCTTCTATTTCTATGCTGATATCTTCAAGTTTGTTTCCAGTGTAAAACCCATCTATATATTTCTTCCACCTTTAATTCTTTTCTCCTTTATTTATTACAGGCTTTGCCACTTAAGCTCTTAAAACTCATATAGATGCTTCTCTTATCTCAGAAGGTCTCTCTAATTTTCCTATAGGCACCATCTATCTTTCCCTTTGTCATGCATGCTTCCACAGCCTTGCATTTCTCATCTAGCCATTCCTGATTTCTTTCTGTCAGTTTCATTTTTTTTATGTCTATATTCTCATTTACCTCCTTCATGTGCTGCATTTTTATGTTTTCTCCTTTCATCAGTTGGATTCCATACATCATGTGTTATCCAAGGATTTATTGTGGTCCTTCTCTTTTTGTCTCTCTGACCCTCCGCTGTCTTCAGACAGACCTGTGAGCAGTCATGTCACCCTTCTTCATATATGTCCAATATTCATATAAAAATTGAGATTGACAGAAAGAGCAAAATCACAAAGCAGTAATTTCTAGAGGAGCAAAACAAAACTGTAGAAGCATGCATGAGTTTACAAAATATAGACAACATATGTAGGCAAATTAAAGAAACCCTTGGAAAAAGGAAAGCAGCTGTATTGACTTAAAAAGCTCAGATGGCAAGCCAGTACTAAGCAAAAAAGGGAAGGCTGAAAGCTGGAAAGAATAAATACAAATAGGCTCTATAAAAGAAACAATATTACAAAAAGGAAAGTTGCTACTTACCATATAGCAGAGATGCTGAGTTGCAGATAGGCACAACAAAAAGACTGTCACAGATAAGCTTTCAGCCAACAAGGCCTTTGTCAAAAATAGACAAAACACACACACACACACACACACACACACACACACACACACACACAAATGCAACTCACACACACATGACTGCAGTCTCTGGCAGCTGAAGCCACACTTTAAGCAGCAGCAGCAGTGCATGATGGGAGTGGCAACTGAGTGGGGGTAAGGAGGAGGCCAGGATGGGGAGAGGGAGAGATAGTAGGATAGGGGTGGCGGATAGTGAAGTGCTGTTGGGAAGCACACAGGGACAAAGTGGAGAGAAAGTATGGCAGTTAGGTGCAGTCGGGAGGTTAGACGAAGGGCAGGGGAGAGATGGGGGAGGGGCGGAAAAAGAGAGAAGTAAAAAGACTGCTTGCATTGGTGGAATGAAGGCCATTTAGTGCTGGAATACTAAAGAAGGTTGAGGCCAGGAGGGTTAGGGGAACATGGGATATATTGCAGGGAGAGATCCCACCTGCATGATTCAGAAAAGCTGGTGTTTGTGGGAAGGATCCATATGGCACAGGCTGAGAAGCAGTCATTGAAATGAAAGCTGTTGTGTTGGGCAGCGTGCTCAGAAACAGGGTGATCCACTCACTTCTTGGCCACAGTTTGTCAGTGGCCATTCATGCGGCCAGAAAGCTTGTTGTTTGTCATGTTCACATATACTGCAGCACATAGGTTGCAGCTTAGCCTGTAGATCACATGACTAGTTTCACAGGTAGCCCTGCCTTTGATGGGATAAGTGATGTTTGTGACTGGATTGGAGTATGTGATGGTGGGAGGGTGTATGGGACAGGTCTTGCATCTAGGGCTATTACAGGGATATAAGCCATGAATTAAAGGTTTGGCAGCAGGGATTGTGTAGGGATGGATGAGTATATTGTGTAGGTTTGGTGGATTGTGGAATACAACTGTAGGAGATGTGAGATGGATAGTGGGCAGGACATTTCTCATTTCAGGGCATGATGGGGGGTAAACAAAATTCTTGCAGAAAATGTAATTCAGTTACTCCAGTCCTGGGTGGTACTGAGTTATGAGGGGAATGCTCCTCTGTGGCCAGACAGTGAGACTTTGGGAGTTGGTGGGAGACTGGAAACTTAAGGCACGGGAGATTTGTTTTTGTACAAGGTTGGGAGGATAATTATGGTCTATGAAGGCTTCAGTGAGACACTTGGTATATTTCGAGAGGGACCACTCATCACTGCAGATGCGTCAACCATGGGTGGCTGTATGGAAGGGACTTCTTGGTATGGTATGGGTGGCAGCTGTCAAAGTGGAGATATTTCTGGTGGTTAGTAGGTTTGATATGGACAGAGGTACTGATGTAGACATCTTTGAGGTGGAGGTCAACATCTGGGAAAGTGGCTTCTTGAGTAGGACCAGGTGGAGTAAATGGGGAAGAAGCTGTTGAGGTTCTGGAAGAATGTGGATAGGGTGTCCTCACCCTCGATCCAGATCACAAATATGTCATCAGTGAATCTGAACCAGGCTACTGTGAGAAAAATTTGATGGAACAAGCCAAGCAGCACATGAGAGTAATGTAAGTGCTAGTAGTGTGCTACGCATTCTGAAGAAAGGCAAGTTTCGTGTGTACATTCCAAGGCTGGTGCAATAGCTAAGTGACGACGATCCAGATCGAAGGTTAGAATTTTGTGAATGGGTTCAGGAGATGGTGAGACGTGAACCGGGATTTATGGGTAGCATAATTTGGTCGGAAGATGCCCAATTCAAACTCAATGGAACTGTCAATAGGCACAATTGTGTGTCCTGGGTTGAAGATAATCCTCACATTACAGTCGAAAAGGCTGTGAAGTTGCCTGGTGTAAATGTGCGGTGTGGTTTGTCTGCAAGGGGACTCATTGGGCCTTTCCGCTTTGAAGGCACTGTTACTGGAGAAACGTACCTAACAATGCTTGCTGACTCCATATTCCCTGCCATTCATGCATTATACGGTAATGATGAGTTTTATTTCCAACAAGACAGCACCCCGCCACACTATCATAGGGATGTACGAGCATACCTGGATCACAATGTGCCAGGCCAGTGAATAGGATGCAGGGGACCAATTGAGTTTCCTGCATGCTCTGCAGACCTCACGCCGCTGGATTTCTTCTTATGGGGCACAGTAAAACATGAGGTGTACAAACGTAAACCACGTAACCTGGACACACTTTGGAATGAGATTCAGGCGGTGTGTGCAGAAACCTCATTGGACACTTTGGTACGATGTACGGAATCAGTGGTGACTCGTACTCAGAAATGTATTGATGCTGAAGGCCACCAGTTTGAACATTAATCACATTTGCAAAGTACATTTATTTTTCCAATTGGACTATAAGCTTTCCATTTCCAGAAATTTAACATTGTAGAACGGGAAATAAATTTTCTGATGCTTCAAAGTGTGTATACATTTTTTTGACGCACACTGTATGTAGAAATAACCCAGTTGCTCACCATAGCGGCATGAGTGTGAGATAGCTTGCATGAGCAGATTAGTGAACAGGCCTGCAAAAGATGATGAATATGTAGCTTTGAGAGATGGAATAGGGAAGGAAGCAGAGGATCACCTAGATAAAAAGACAAGGCTTAGTAGAAATCCCTGAATAACTCAGGAGATAACGAGTTTAATTGATGACAGAAGAAAATATAAACATGCAGCAAATGAAGTAGGTAAAGTGGAACACAGATGTCCGACAATTTAGACTGACAGAAAGTGCAAAATGGAATGGATAAGGGGCAAATGGAATGGCTAAGAGACAAATGCAAGGCTGTAAAAGCATGCTTAACTAGGGGAAAGACAGATGCCCCCTGTAGCAAAATGAAAAAGACATGTGGGAAAAAGAGAAGGAACTTACAAATAGCGAGAACTTGGATGGCAAGCTGAAAGGTGGAAGGAATAGCTAAGAGTGTCTATATAAGGGGAACAAATTTGAAGAAAATATTATAGAAAAGGAAGATGTAGTAAGTGAAGATGAGATGGGATGTATAATAGTGCAAGAAGAATTTGACAGAACACTGAAAGACATTGGAATGTGGCAGACCAGGAAACAATATTATGAAGTTATAAATGTCAGGACTGATGAAAATCCTACTACACAGATCACATATAGAATATGTATTTTGTAGATGATGGCTAATATGACCGTACTTGATTCCACTTGGATATGAGTTTCTAATTACCTTCACTTGCAAATAAGCTTGTTTGGAGCTTTCAAATTATCATTATTTTACACAAACCTACTGTAACAGAAAATTTCAGAAAATTGGTTTGACATCATGTGACTGAACTGGCCTGGATTTTGTACCTTTATCCTAAGCAGTGCAAATGTCAATAACCTTCAAACAGAAAGTTTAAGTTAGTGTGAGATGGTGTTTGCTCAAAGACATACACACCACCATATTTTTGATGACATTAATGCACACATTTTATTCTCTTCAAAGTTCAGTTATTAATTACAGAGACCAGTTTTTACACTACAGACAATAATTAGTGCAGCTTTCCAGTCCAGAACCCACAATAGAATAGTCACTGTCCAGTGATGAAGCTGAACATTCAATCTTGTTCCAAGCATTAATCCCGACGTTCAGGGCCTGCTGGTTAATCGGATGTGGCATGTTAATTTTTAAGGGGTGTCCGGATGCCCATCCTGTCGCCAAAGCTGAATATTCAATAGTGGCCCAAAATAATGTTCATATTTATAAGAAAAGTCACAGTTCTCACTTACCACAGTTCCAGTCAAAGACGATACTCTCCAGTGGTTCATTTAAGTTAGTCCAACACAAGAATCACTGAGTCCAACAATAGTTCATTTTGTTGACTACTACATTTCACACTCTTGACGAACATAACACAGTTCACTTAAAAAATTCATTAATTTAGGTTACAGAGGTCACTTTTAAGTAATTAAACATTAAAGTTCTTGATTTTGTTGTGACCAGAGAGCACATTCTCTCAGACAGAAAAAACATAATAGCGGCGTAAATTGACAATGAGAGCATGTCCAACATATCTACATTTACATCTATACTCTGCAAACTACTGTGAGGTTCATGGCTGAGGATACATCCCACTGTACCATTTATTAGGGTTTCTTCCCATTCCATTCACATACAGAGTGGGGAATAATTATTGTTTGAATATCTCTGTGCATGCAGTGATTATTCTAATCTTATCCTCACAATCCCTATGTGAGATATATAGGGGATTGTAGTACATTCCTAGAATCATCATTTAAAGCCAGTTCTTGAAACTTTGTTAATAGACTTTCTCGTGATAATTTATGTCTACCTTCAAGAGTCTTCCAGTTCAGTTCCTTCAGTGTCTCTGTGACACTGTTCCATGGATCCAACAAACTTGTGACCATTTGTGCTGCCCTTCTCTGTGTACATTCAATATTCACTGTTAGTTCTGTTTGGTGCAGGTTCCACTCACTTGAGAAATATTGTAGAACCGGTCACTTGAGTGATTTGTAAGCAATCTCCTTTGTAGACTGATTGTACTTCCCCGGCATTGTACCAATAAACCAAAGTCTACTATGTGCTATGTGATCCATTTAATACCCCTACAAAGCGTTACTTAGTCATAGGATACTACATTTTTTTGTTTTGTGAAGTGCACAATTTTACATTTCTGAACATTTAAAGCAAGTTGCCAAACTTTGCACCACTTTGAAATCTTTTCAATATGTGACTGAATATTTAAGCAACTTCTTTCAGATAGTACTTAAAATTCCACTCTTAAATGTGTGAGAGGAGGGAAGCACTTTAATTACTACTGATGCTGAGTGAAAAAAAAAAAAAAAATACACAGTTTCTCTAGTTCTGTCTATAGCTGAACAGTGGTAATAATGAATTCTCAGTCATACCATTAAAGCAACTTTCACTATTCATGAGTACAAAGATGAGTGAAAACTAGAAAATTTCAATCACAGTTAATGAAAATTCACAAAAGAACTTAGCTGCGCCATATGACAAAATACTCAATTATGATATCCTTGTGGGTTATTGCTTCAGAAAGTCCAAAAATCCAGTGTTGCTGATGTACTAATTTTTACATACAACACAGAGTATATCACTTTTATCGCTTTGTATCATCACCAATTATCATGTACATTGGTGGAATATACACTGGCCATCTGACAGCCTCCAAAAGACTCTCACAAAAACAGCTTTCGAAACACAATAATGCAGACTGACTTTATGGCCCCGTGCCTCTTCCTTTCATATAAAACTAAACAATCAAATACATTGTTGAATATAAGATTTACAAAGTAATGATTAAAAGTCATGAGATGATTTTACTTACTTAGATAAAAAAAAGGGCACACATTGTCCTACGTAATTTCATATACAATTTCAATGAATTTTACAGTACAACTGAAATCACATTTTAATTAATTATCAAAAAATCGCTTAGAACAAAATATTGTTAACAGATTTTGGTTAGCTCTCAAGTAGAGCTATCATTTTAAATAATATAATGAATTAACATCATAGCTTTTCAGAAATATGGGAGAAGTAAATTTTCAAGAATATGTGGTGCAGAATGACGGCACAGTTCATATCACAAAGTTTCAAAGTTGGATTACTAACAAATGTCTAATATACATCGGGTAGTGTATTAATATGATATTTAATGTGAGATAGTAAACTCATTCAGATTAATTTCTTAAAGGGCAGTTTACTACCGGAAATGGATATAGACATAGAAGTATAAAGTCCAGAAAGTTAAAAATTTGAGGTAAAATGACCTCTTCAGAGGATGTTGACATGAGGAAGGAAGAAATTTTAGATAGGGATGGGAAGGTAGACCCATTTCATACTCCATTATAGGTATAGTACAGGTAACAGAATCATCTGCAAAAAGCCTGAGGCTACTATTAATATTAGCTGCAAGGTCAATAATATACAACATGAGCAGCAAGGGTCCCAGCATGTATTTCCTCGGGTGTGGGGGGACAGAAGTTACTTCACATCTGAAGATGACTCCATCCAAGACAACATGCTGCCTCCTTCCTATCAAAAAGCCCTTGTGGTTATCACGATAATAACACACACTAAGTATCATATATACATTTATTAAACACTGCGACAGAAAGAACAAACATGGCAGAAGACAAGTTGCGTGCCAAGCGAAACATAGAAAAAAAGCAGTTCAAAGAGGTCAGAGTCAAAGATAGGGCACTCTGTGCCAGACACGCCACAGAGTACCCCCCCCCCCCCTCCCCCATCCAGGAGTGCAGAGCACAGCAGAGGGAAGCTTCATCACTCGAAATCATAATCCTTGTGCCAGCACGGTGGGTGTAGGCGGTGGCTGGCACGAGAAGTAGGCGCGTCGGAAACTGTGCTGCAAGAGTCCCTTGTAGACAACTGCTGCATATACGGAGAGGCATCGGTCAAGAGAAAATCGGCGGCATTGGAAGGTGGGGCAGCAGTTACAGAAAGCAGATCAGAAGCATCGGAAGGCAGGTTGGAGAGTGACCACGCAAGTTTCAAGCGGGGCAGCAGTGACGGAAAGTAGATCGGAAGTGTTGGAAGGCAGGTTGGAGAGTGACCACACCAGTTTCAGGCGATTAACAGACATGGTCTGTGATCATCCATGTAGATGAATTATGGACATTTTCACACCTCAAAATAACACTCGGTGAGGCCCCAAATAAGGTGGTTGCAAGGCCGCTCACATGGAGTCATCGCGCAGCCTCACAAATTCACAAGATGCATGGTCCTTGTGGACAAATCCAGACGGGGTGGAATGAGGGAGGCAGCGGCGTGTGGAGGCGTGTGACACGTCCAAGGACCCATTCAACCAGTACTGGAAGGTCCATAGTATCGGCTGACGGTGAGTCCTCCATGAACTCTGCTGGAAGGAGGAGGGGCTCTCCATACAGAATCTCAGTGAGCAATGCATTGAAGTCTTCTTTATGGCTGAGCAGATGCCCAGCAGGACCCAAGGGAGGGCTTCAGATTGTAAGCCGCTGTAGCACATAAGTATGGCCTCGATGGTGCAGCGCCACTGTTTGACCAGGCCGTTTGCCTGCGAGTGGTAGGCTGTGGTGTGGAATTTAGCAACACCACAGAGTTTGCACAGTTGTGAAAAGAGGATGGACTCAAACTGTCGTCCCTGTTCAGTTGTGAGGGAAAGAGGAACCGAATTGGCAACCCACATGGAAACGAAAGAATGAGCGATGGTCTCAGCCGAAATGTCGACAAGAGAGCTGCCTCAACCCAGTGGGTTATGTGGTCGATGATTGATAAGATGTATCTGTACCCCTCAGAAGGAGGGAGGGGGCCAACGATGTTGATGTGGGTGTGCCAGAGGCATCTTCTTGGAACATCAAACCTGCCAACCTTGCTACGCTGGCAAGGTACACATGTGTGGGTCCAAGTGCAGCAGGCATGCTGCACGCTGGGACAGACGAAGCACTCAGTAGCCAGCTTCATTGTAGCACGCGTTCCCGGTTGGGTCAAGCCATGCGAAGCAGTAAAGGCCCCTTGTCAAAGAGCGGTAGGGACCAGGGATGAGGAGCACCCATAAGGATGTCACAAAGGACTGGAGTTGTTGACCCATGTAGGATGTGGGGTTGGACAGAGAGCAATGACTTGTTGGCTGAAATTAATCGCCGTATATCATCATCTTCAGCCTGAAGTCGGACAAGCTCTTCTGAGTTCAATGGTGTAGATATAGCATGCATTGGAAGAGTGCTGACAGATGTAGTCCATATGATGGAAACACCTCGGCTAAAGGTCCTTAGCTGGATTATGAATAGTGTCCACGAGAGGCTTGTGATCTGAGAAGATCATGAAAGGTCACCCTTCGAGGTCACTATGGAAGCGTTTAATCACCTCGTACACAGTGAGAAACTCACAATCAAAAGCCAACCACTTACACTGGCTCTTAGTCAGTTTCTTTGAAAAGAAGCAGAGCAGTTGGGTTGAGGCGGCGGTGTGCTGTTGTAAAACAGTACCCACAGCTGAGTCACTGGCATCAGTCATGATCAAAACAGGGGCCTCAGGGTCAGGATGGGCGAGTGTAACAACTTTGTCAATGGGAGTTTTAAGCTTAACAAATGCATTGAGCATGGGTTTGGTCCAGTCCAACTTCCATTTCCCCATAATGTTTTTGTCGGAGAGGGACTCGGGGAGGGCCAATTAGGCAAAGGCCTCCTGAGGAATATGGCAGTGGTAAAAGTTTGCCATACCCACAAAATGATGGAGATGAGTGTAATAAGTATGGTTTCAACATGAGAAATTGTCGGTCTGAGGCTGTTGGCAGAGACAGTATGGCCTAGGAATGTAACAGACATGGAACAGAGTTGAGATTTATCTTGGTTGATCACCACACCATTGGCAGCGAGGGTCGAATGGACTGCATCGAGGTGAACTTGATGTTCCTCAGCAGAGGAGGATAAGATCAGTATATCATCTAAGTAAGCATAAGCAAATGGCAAAGGCAGCAAAATGGAATCAATGAACCGCTGCCTCGTCAGCACAGCATTTTCAATCTGCAAGGCATGCAGCAGTATACAAATAGGACAAAGGGTGTGATGATGGCCATCTTTGAAATATCCAGTGGATGCATAGGGATTTGATGGTACACCTTGGAAGAATCTAAAACAGAGAAAAACTTAGAACCATGTATTAATTACGTGAAATCCTGGATATGAGGAATTGGGCAGTTATCAATAATGGTGTCAGCATTAAGGGACTTGTAGTCCCCACACATGCATAAGGTGCCATCCTTTTTAGGAACAAGGTGAATAGGTGAAGACCAGTTGCTATCAGAGGGGCAGAGCATGCCCAAAGCCAACAGATCCTGAACAATTTTCTTGGCACACAGAAGTTTGGAAGCATTAAGGCACCTGGCCTTTAACATACAGGTGCGCCGTCTGTGATGCAAATTCTATGACAAGTGCCAATACTGATGGCCGATATTCATGAAGGGAGGTTGGCAAGAGGGGTCAGGAAGGGGTCTGCAGGCAACATTGATTCACTGACCTAGCTGAACTGGGGCGGCGTAGGCAGTGCATCGGCTGAAGTCAGCGATGGAAGACACAGTACAGGAGTGCAGCTTGGAGATGCACCTTGTAGATTCGTCTGCGGTGCTGAGAAAATGACAGCAGGTGGAGGAATGCTCAACACATGAGCAGATTGGGAAGAAGGTACAGTAGAGGCATATGTTGGGATGCCTCATTGCAGGTCTGCAGATAGGCGACATAATGTATGTCGTGCATGTGACAATTCAGCGGAAGCACAGGCACTGCGGGTGCATAACACATCATTCTGGGTGCAGAGTTCGTAGATTTGTGAGCACACATCCGAAAGTTCAGAGAGCCATGTAGTAATGCGCTCGACCAGGAATGCACATGTGGAAAGCATAGCCAAGGAGGCAGAGAGCAAAGTCATGCTGAACTCGTTTGAGCACAGAACAGTAGAGCCTGATGCGTGGTGGCCTGCAGGTCTGGTGAAAGTTTGTAATGGTGTAGAAAATCCAACCCAATCATAGTTTCATCCATGTCAACAACATGTAGTTTCCAAGGGAAGGTGTGGACTGGTGATAGATGAAGTGACATCTTGATGGAGCCACAGACCACAATAGGAGAATGATTGGCAGCGATCGAGGTGATGTCAGCAGGTGAAAGTGTGTTGCCGGCGTGCTTGGCCGGAATAACGCTAACGTCTGCGCCGGTGTTGATGAGAAAGTGAGTGCCCGATGACATGTCTGTGGCATAGAGGCGTCGCGATGCTAGAGCGAGTGGTGCAGCATCAGATGGTAGACACCATGAAGAAGCGTGGTGGGATGTGGTGCCTAAACGTGTCCGCCAATCTTGTTTATGTAGGCACAAGGCACGGCAGTTGTGGGCAGCATCCCTGTAAGTAGCATAGAACCAGCACAGTGGGTAGGCTAGTTGTTCGGGTAGTGTGATGTGGAAGGGAGCTGCAGCTGATTGCGTCAGGGCCAGTAGCTGATCGGGTTTCTGCTCGGGCAAGGTCGGCAGCTGTCGGGAGTCCGCTGGCAGTACCTTCTGTACGCAAGTAGGTGGCAGCTCCTGACTAGCAGCTGAGGCATCAAGGCAAATGCACTGGCCTCTGGCAGCTGGGTGCGGAACCGAAGGTGCAGGCATGCCAACTGAGGGTGATGGAGACGTCGTTCGTGACGGGCGGTGACGGTGATGAATGATAGCGTAATCCTGACCCGCCATGTGTAAACAAACCTCTAGTGGGTCAGCAATGTGAAACAGCAGATGAAGATGTAGATCTGAAGGCATTTTGACCATCCACAATGTCCAAAGTGCGGAATCAGGTAAAGCCTGATTGTCAATTAATGCACGTAGGTGCCGCCAAAGCTGTGAAGGAGTGCGGTCATCGAGATGCTTGTTGTGAATAATGTTGTGGATAGCCTCCATAGTGGTGTGAGAAAGGCACTTGATAAGCAATGCTTTCACTGTTGAATATTTAGGCCAGGCGGGCAGTGAGAGAAGCAATTCACTGATGAGGTCCATATGAGTGTGGAGGCGACTCACAGGCAGGCAAAACAGGCGTCACCATTCAAAGTGCCGTGGATGTCTAGTAGGTGATCCACTAAGGCGAACCTAGTCTTTGGGTTATCTTTTTGCAAAGCAGATAGCTTGGGAAACCTACCAGGTAACACAAGTTGAGGCAGCACTGGCAGATGGAGATCTGTGCGAGCAGAGCACGACGCCTCCGACACTGGGAATGCAGTAGCAGTGAATGGTGCATCGCCCAAGGTCTGCGTAGGGGGCGGCCGCATGTAGCCCACTGTGTGGAATGTATGGGTGCAAAAGTTGGCACAGTGTATCCAAACTGCAGGCCCGACGAAGAACACAGCGCAGGTGTAACAGCCGGTGCCATTGCAACAGCAGGCTAAAGCAATGTGGGCTGGCATACGAAGTTCATAAAGGATGAAAACAAGCGCAAAATAACTCGCAATCACATGACGACAATGTCGGGGCACCACTGTGGCTGATCGGTAATAACACACACTAAGTAATCACTGAGCCAGAAAGAACAAACATGGCAGAACACAAGTTGTGCACCAAGCGAAACACAGAAATAAAGCAGTTCAAAGAAGTCAGAGTCAAAGATAGGGCACTCCATGCCAAAGACGCCACACCCTCAATCCAATCCCAAATTTCACTTGATAACCCATATGATCATACTTTTGGCAATAAGCATAGCAGTCATACTGAGTCGAATGCTGTTTGGAAATCAAGAAATATGGTAATTTTGTGGATCATTTCTACTACCCTTCTTGTAGACACATGGGAGCTGTGCTTTTTTCCAAGAACTGGGCTTGGCTTTTTGTTTGAGGGGTGTATGATAGATTATAGTTAGAAAAGGGGCTAACTCAGCAACAAATTAATAAGTGTAATCAGATACTAGTGATTCCCCACCTCCCCCCAAACCCCCCCTTCCTCCAACCATCATCAACATTAGTGCCTTATGAAACTTCAGAATGCAAAAGAATTTTCTTTGAACACTTCCATTCTTAAAATAACTAAAGATGAATGAGATTTAGTTTTTAGAAGTTTCATGGAACCACAAATTAATGAGTCAATGAGACAAATGGTAATGCCTCCATCTAAAACTCTTTCTTTTTTTATATATGGTGTTGAAGTAATTTTCACTGTATCATGAGAGCTTCCTACAACTTCTTCTCATAAAGCAATGTTAACTATCAATACTGAGGGTAGACAGTTGTTCGACAATGTGTTACCTTTGGGCCATTCATCTCTCCAGTGGCACTTGCTTCACCCACACTTTGCACCCCTATTTAAAATCAACAAAATTAAAATGTGTGCACTATACTTAGGCCTACTGTGTGTAAATCACTTAACTGTCAGACCTTTACTTCTGAACTAAAAGAAAGTACCATGGGAATTAATAATTAGAATATTAGTAATAATAATAATAATAGTATCTAGGGTTATCCTTGAATTACCAAAATAAGACCAGGTTGTTAGCCTGTAATATTAGTGATTCAGCCACCAATAACATGTGGAACAGATGCTGTCAGCGCACCACCACTAACGTGTGGAACCGTTGTGCCCTCTGTCCACTTCAGGCTTGGACAAGAGGCTGCCTCTTTCACCAGCTCCACCGTACTGAAGTCCATCTTCTCTGTCTTTCTTGCCATTGACGTCTTCACTGTAACCCTGGTAAGGGGCCCTTACATGGTACTATGGCACTATCAGCCTGGCCAGCTGAACCAAGGTTCAAGAAGAATATAATAATTCCAATCCCAAAGAAGGCAGGTGTTGACAGACGTGAAAATTACCGAACTATCAGTTTAATAAGTCACAGCTGCAAAATACTAACGCGAATTCTTTACAGACGAATGGAGAAACAGGTAGAAGCCGACCTCGGGGAAGATCAGTTTGGATTCCGTAGAAATACTGGAACACGTGAGGCAATACAGACCTTACGACTTATCTTAGAAGAAAGATTAAGGAAAGGCAAACCTACGTTTCTAGCATTTGTAGACTTAGAAAAAGCTTTTGACAATGTTGACTGGAATACTCTCTTTCAAATTCTAAAGGTGGCAACGGTAAAATACAGGGAGCGAAAGGCTATTTACAATTTGTACAGAAACCAGATGGCAGTTATAAGAGTCAAGGAACATGAAAGGGAAGCAGCGGTTGGAAAGGGAGTGAGGCAGGGTTGTAGCCTATCCCCAATGTTGTTCAATTTGTATATTGAGCTAGCACTAAAGGAAACAAAAGAAAACTTCGGAGTAGGTATTAAAATCCATGGAGAAGAAATAAAAACGTTGAGGTTCGCAGATGACATTGTAATTCTATCAGAGACAGCAAAGGACTTGGAAGAGCTGTTGAACGGAATGGACAGTGTCTTGAAAGGAGGATATAAGATGAACATCAACAAAAGCAAAACAAGGATAATGGAATGTAGTCGAATTAAGTCGGGTGATGCTGAGGGAATTAGATTAGGATATGAGACACTTAAAGTAGTAAAGGAGTTTTGCTATTTGGGGAGCAAAATAACTGATGATGGTCGAAGTAGAGAAGATATAAAATGTAGACTGGCAATGGCAAGGAAAGCGTTTCTGAAGAAGACAAATTTGTTAATAATGAGTATATATTTAAGTGTCAGGAAGTCGTTTCTGAAAGTATTTGTATGGAGTGTAGCCATGTATGGAAGTTAAACATGGACGATAAACAGTTTGGACAAGAAGAGAATACAAGCTTTCAAAATGTGGTGCTACAAAAAATGCTGAAGATTAGATAGGTAGATCACATAACTAATGAGGAGGTATTGAATAGAATTGGGGAGAAGAGGAGTTTGTGGCACAACTTGACTAGAAGAAGGGATCAGTTGGTAGGACATGTTCTGAGGCATCAACGGATCACCAATTTAGTATTGGAGGGCAGCGTGGAGGGTAAAACTCGTAGAAGGAGACCAAGATATGAATACACTAAGCAGATTCAGAAGGATGTAGGTTGCAGTAGGTACTGGGAGATGAAGAAGCTTGCACAGGATAGAGTAGCATGGAGAGCTGCATCAAACCAGTCGCAGGACTGAAGACCACAACAACAACAACAACAACAACAACTCCTGTCACTCCTCCTTTATACTGACTTGTGACAGGCAACCTTGAAACCTTTAGGACTGAGGATGGCTTAGTTCTAGAAAGAAACAACATCAAAGAATTGAAAATACCAGACAGAAATCTATTTAAGAATAAAATATTAGCTTTAGAAGACTTTCGATGTGAAAGAAATAACAAATCAGAAACAATGTGGACAGAAAAAAAAAGAAAAAGACAAAATGGGAAGAAGATGAAGGAGTACTGGAAAAATAGAAAATAACAAGGAAAGAAGAGGAAGTGAGATTGTTACGTGATTCTAGCAGGTCAATACTAAAATATATATATTTAAAAAAAGTGTAGGCCCTACAGCAATGTAGTAGTCATCACATTGTTACTGTTGTGTTGTACTGTCAGTTAGTTCATTTAATGCTAAAAAGTGGACAACGAAGAAATTGTGAGACCTACAACTCAGGGAAGGCATTTTCATGAGATATTTAAGCATATGTGATGTACCGGGTGATCAAAAAGTCAGTATAAATTTGAAAACTGAATAAATCACAGAATAATGTAGATAGAGAGTTACAAATTGGCACACTTTTATTAGAACCAAAAAAAAAACAAAAGTTCAGAAAACGTCCAACAGGTGGCACTTCATCTGATCAGAATAGCAATAATTAGCATAACAAAGTACAACAAAGCAAAGATGATGTCCTTACAGGAAATGCTCAATATTTCCACCATCATTCCTCAACAATAGCTGTAGTTGAGGAATAATGTTGTGAACAGCACTGTAAAGCACGTCTGGAGTTATGGTGAGGCATTGGTGTCGGATGTTGTCTTTCAGCATCCGTAGAGATGTTGGTCGATCACGATACACTTGTGACTTCAGGTGACCCCAAAGCCAATAATCGTATGGACTGAGGTCTGGGGACCTGGGAGACCGAGCACGACAAAAGTGGCAGCTGATCAGTCGATCATCACCAAATGACGCATGCAGGAGATCTTTCATGTGTCTAGCAATATGGGGTGGAGCGCCATCCTGCACAAACATCGTACGTTCCAGCAGGTGTTTATCAGCCAGGTTGTGAATGATGCAATTCTGTAACATATCGCCGTACCTCTCACCCGTCACGGTAGCAGTTACAAAACCAGAATCACGCATTTCCTTGAAGAAAAAAGGCCCAATAACGAGCATGAAATAAGCTTCATCGGTCCACAACACGTTACTCAACCAATCATCATCTTCCGCCATCTTTTGAAACGCCCACACCGCAAATGCCCTCCGCTTCACTAAATCGCTAGGTAACAGTTCATGATGCCGATGGATTTTGTACGGATAGCATCGGAGGGTACGCCTCAGTGCCAGCCAAACAGTAGTGTATGGAATGCTGGTGCGACGTGCGACTGCACGAGCGATGACTTCCCCATGCATAGATGAACCCGCTACAGTCTCCATTTCTTCCTGAAGTGTCTCAGCAGTATTACGCCTTGTGCTCCGTTGGCCACTATGGGGACTATCGTCTAAACAACCCGTGGCTTCGAACTTCGAAATCATTCTCGCCACAGCTGCATTTGTCAACGGACCTTTACCCATTTAAATCCCCTTCCTATGGCGATAGGATTGTAACGCCGAACTAGCACATTCCCCATTCTGATAATACAGCTTCACTAAAAGCGCCTTTCCAGGTAACGTCAACATGCTGCGACTGCTGGCGCATCTGATTCTCTCTCTCATTACAGCTCCTTTTATACACGATTGTCATGTGCAGTCACTGACGTTTTGCTGTCCAGTGCCATCTGTCAGACATTTTGTGAACTTTTTTTTTTTTTGTTCTAATAAAATCCCATGTCATTCCAAGCATGTGTGTCAATTTTTACCTATCTATCTACATTATTCCATGGTTTAGTAAGTTTTCAAATTTATACTGACTTTTTGATCACCTGGTATATGTCTTACCTTTACTGTCACAGATGCACAGTGTCAAGTGCGAAGTACATGTGTAATGGGGTGACTATGTGAGGAGGATGTTCATACATTTGTTTCATAAGCTGTAATCTCAACCACATTCTGTCATGCATTGAAAAAAATATAATTATTGATAAGTTATATAATCAGTATTTCAATCTTTCAAAATAGTGGTAATAGTAAAGATCTTTCAAAAATTTATGTCCTTGATACAAACACAATCAAAGCCTTTTGTTTTCACCACTCAGAAAATTTCATTTTACCCTCATGGGGTAATTATCCTCAGGCTGGGAACCATTGCTTTACATGCTTCCTGCCATGTGCTGAAAGTTTCAAATTCTTCACTGATATATGACACTACTCATTTTTTATCTAGTCTTTCTGCTTGTTCTAGTTGTCCTTTGTACTTTGGTGATCATTGTTGCCACAACTGCATCATGGTCACTGATACCAGTTTTGATGTGAACATCTTCAAAGAGATCAGGTCTATTTGTTGCCATTAGATCCAATATATCTCCATCATGAGTGGAGTTCCTATCTGTTCTAGGTAGATTCCAGAGAAGGCATTTAGTAATGTTTCACAGGATGGCTCATCACACTCACCACTAACAAAACTGTAGTTTTCCCAATTAACAGCTGGATGATTCAAGTCTCCACCAATGATTACACTATGATTGGGGAATTTATCTACAAGCGAATTGAGGTTTTCTGTAAAGATTTCAGTTACAAAAGGAGATGATTCTGGTGAGCAATAGAAGGATCCAGTTATCATTTTATGCCCACCCCTGATACTGAGTCTTGCCCAAACAATCTAACATGTAACTTCAATTTCTATCCCAGTGGATTTGAGTTTCTTGTCTACTGCAGCAAATACATCACCTTTATTTTGCAACTGTCAGCCTTTTGATATACACTTAAACTTTCCCCAAAAATCTGACTGCTATCTATTTCAGGTTTCAACCAGCTTTCTGTACCTAGTATTATGCGAGCTTTGCTGCTTTTCATGAGTGCTTCAAATTCTCTTTGTTGTGAATGCTTCAGCAGTTTACAATTATGATTTTAATACTCTCGCCTGTGAGATGCATTCCTTTCCATCTTGCACTGATAATTCCACATTTCCTACAGCTATTAGTACCTGGACTGTATGGAGAGTGACCTAATCTAAGAAATCCTTGTGTGCACCCTACACACAGTCAGCTACCTGAGAAGTAGTCTCTGATGTGTAGTGCACACCTGATCCATTTAGGGGGATCCTACAGTTCTCAGTCCTATGTGACAAGTCCAGAAAGTCACAGCCTAGCTTATCACAGAACCTTCACAATGTCTGGTTCAGTCCTTCCGCTTGACTCATAACCAAAGAGCCACAATCAATTCTGTGGACAATGCTGCAAATTGTTACCAGTTTACTTTCAAACAGCCAACTGATTATTTTGGGTGTTGTCCAACTACTTTTAGATGGGTTTAAGAAAAAACTGTTATTTTAAAAACTATATTATGCTACGAAAAATGACTGGGTTGGAATTTACAGTTTTTGATAGCCTACAAGAATCAATATGATTTTTGCTAATAGAAAATGTTTCTGGTTACAGATTTAAAAAACTACAACTGCGCTATTTTTCTTCTGTAATGTGAATCCTCTAGTTTACAAGAATGAATACTCCAGAACCTTAACACTTTCTCCCCCATCCACTTCATCTGATCCTCCTCAGCCCAAAAAGCCACCTTTCTCAATATTGACCTCCACCTCAAAGATGGCTTCTTCAGTACCTCCGTGCATATCAAACATACAAACCACCAGCAATACCTCCACCTCGACAGCTGCCACCCATTCCATACCAAGAAGTCCCTTTCATACAGCCTAGCTACCCATGGCCATTGCATATGCAGTCCCTCCTGAAACGTGCCAAGGGTCTCATGAGGCCTTCACAGACTGTGATTACCCTCCCATTCCTGTGCAGAAACAGATCTCCTGTGCCTTATCTCTCCAGTCACCCACCACCTCCAAAAGTCCTACTGTCTGGCCACAGAGGAGCATTCCCCTTGTGACTCAGAACCAAATGGTTCAAATGGCTCTGAGCACTATGGGACTTAACAGCTGTGGTCATCAGTCCCCTAGAACTTAGAACTACTGAAACCTAACTAACCTAAGGACATCACACACATCCATGCCCGATGCAGGATTCGAACCTGCGACCGTAGCAGCCGCGCGGTTCCGGACTGCGCGCCTAGAACCGCGAGACCACCGCGGCCGGCGACTCAGAACCACTCAAGGCTGGAGCAACAGAGTCACATTCTCCACCAGGGTTCTGACTACCTCTCATCATGCCCTGAAGTGAGATATGTCCTACCTACTATCTTACCCACCCCTCCCACAGTGCTATTCTGCCACCTACCAAACCTACACAATATCTTCATCCATCTCTATACAACTCTTGTTTCCAACCCATTGCCTCATGGCTCATATCCTTGTAATAGACCTGGATACAAGACCTGTCCCATACATCCTCCCACCACCACTTGCTCCAGTCTAGTCACAAGCATAACCAATTCCATCAAAAGCAAGGTTACCTGTGAAACCAGTCCTGGGATCTACAAGGTAACCTGCAACCCCTGTGCTAAATCTCTCCAGTCACCCACCACCTCCTAAAGTCCCACTGCCATGATATCCAACAAGATATCTGTCTGCATGAATGGCCACCAACAAACTGTGACCAAGAAACAGCTGGACCACCCAGCTGCTGAGAATGCTGCTCAGCTTGATGTTCTTCATTTCAGTGTATGCATCACAGCCTGTACCATCTGGATCCTTCGTACCATCACCAACTTCTCTGAATTGCACAGGTGGGAACTCTCCCTGCAATATATCATACATTCCCACAACCCTCGTAGCCTCAACCTTTGTTAGTCATTGTCCTTTACCCACATATCCCCTTCCCTGTTCCCATTTCAGCACTACACATTTACACACTCTTTTGTTCCACAAAGGCAACCACAGTTTTTTTACTTTTCTCCTTTCCTGCTCCCCCTTTCCCCCTGCCACCCTACTAACCTCCCTGCTCTATCTAGTTGCCCTACACTCTCTCTGACTCATACCTGTATGCTCTCACAAGCAACACTTTACCACTTTACTATCCCCAACTCCAACCCTGCTATCCCTCCTCTTCCCAGCCTCCTTACCCTCACCATCCAGACTGCCTCTCCCATCATCTACAGTTGTAACATTCCACATGGGAAAAATATATTAAAAAACAAAGATGCTGTGACTTACCAAACTGGAAAGCACTGGTAGATAGACACAATAAAAAACACACACAAATTTCAAGCTTTCGCAACCCAAGGTTACTTCATCAGGAAAGAGGGAAGGAGAGGGAAAGACGAAAAGATGTGGGTGTCAAGGGAGAGGGTAAGAAGTCATTCCAATCCCGGGAGTGGAAAGACTTACCTTAGGGGGAAAAAAGGACAGGTATACACTCGCACACATACACATATCCATCTGCACATATACAGACACAGGCAGACATATGTAAATGCAAAGAGGTTGGGCAGAGATGTCAGTCGAGGTGGAAGTACAGAGGCAAAGATGTTGTTGAATGACAGGTGACGTACGAGGGGCAGCAACTTGAAATTAGCAGAGGTTGAGGCCTGGTGGGTAACGGGAAGAGAGAATATATTGAAGGGCAAGTTCCCATGTCCGGAGTTCTGATAGGTTGGTGTCAGTGGGAAGTATCCAGATAACCTGGATGGTGTGACACTGTGCCAAGATGTGCTGGCCATGCACCAAGGCATGTTTAGCCACAGGGTGATCCTCTTTACCAACAACCACTGTCTGCCTGTGTCTGTTCATGCGAACGAACAGTTTCTTGCCTGTAATTCCCACATAGAAGGCTTCACAGTGTAGGCATGTCAGTTGGTAAATCACGTGGGTGCTTTCACACGTGGCTCTACCTTTGATCGTGTACACCTTCCGGGTTACAGGACTGGAGTAGGTGGTGGTGGGAGGGTGCATGGGACAAGTTTTACACCGGGGGCGGTTACAAGGGTAGGAGCAAGAGGGTAGGGAAGGTGGTTTGGGGATGCATATGGAAGGGTGTGTGGTCAGCAGGAAGGGCGTGTGGTCAGCACACCCCTCTTCCAGCCACTGTCACTTTTTG
Source organism: Schistocerca piceifrons (assembly GCF_021461385.2). NCBI lineage: Eukaryota > Metazoa > Arthropoda > Insecta > Orthoptera > Acrididae > Schistocerca > Schistocerca piceifrons. The sequence continues at coordinate 118,282,559 of NC_060144.1, forward strand.
TGACCAGATCTGCTATTTCTCAATCAAGTATTTCTTCAATTTGTCTCACAAGGGCTGAGTGCAACATGCTTGCCAACAGTGCTTGGAAGACTGGGCAGACATCCATCCAAGTGCTAGCCAAGCCTGATAGCACTTAACTTCAGTCATCAAACAGGAGCTGGTGTTACCATTGTGGCAAGGACATTGGCCTTTTTAGCCAAAGCTTACTTGTTAAGCAGTCTAAATGATTAATGGAAAATCTCATATAAAGATGTGAAACAAATACTAACAAAGTGATAGAGGGGCTGGCCAGTACTTACCTCAGCTCAGTACAGCCAATAGATACACAAAAAACAGAACCGAAAATTTTCGTTCCTAGCTTTCGGAACAAATGTTCCTTCATCAGGGAGGAGAGATGGGAAAGAAAGGGAAGAAAGGAAAGTGGATTCAGTTACTCACAACCCAGGTTATGAAGCAACAGGGAAAGGAAAACAGGGAAGGTAGCAGGGATGGAGGCATGGTTGTCAGAGGGAAGCCAAAGATATTCTACTGTAAGTACTGTGCCAGCTTCAAACCAAAGGGGATGCATACAGAAGTAAAGAGGTATATAGTATAAAGATAAACACAACTATGTAGGGTGAAAAAATGTGTGAATGGCTAAAGAGGAAAGGGGAAGAGGAGCAGACTGAAGAGTAAATGGGAGTGAGGTTGTTTAACGTAGGTTCAGTCCAGGGGCATGGCGGGATGAAAGGATGTGTTGGAGTGCAAGTTCCCATCTCCACAGTTCAGAGGCACTGGTGTTGGGTGGGAGAAGCCACATGGCACATACGGTGTAGCAGGTTCCTAGGTCCCTAGAATTATGCTGGAGGGCATGCTCCACTACTGGGTATGGGACATCTCCTAGGCGGACAGTTCATCTGTGTCCGTTCATGCACTCAGCCAGTTTAGTTGTTGTCATACCAATGTAAAAGGCTGTGCAGTGCAGGCATGTCAGCTGATAAATGACATGTGTACTTTCACACGTGGCCCTGCCTTGAATTGTGTATGTTTTACCAGTAGCGGGGCTGGAGTAGGTGGTTGTGGGGAGATGCATGGGGCAGGTTTTGCAGTGGGGTCGGTTACAGGGGTAGGAACCGTTGGGTAGAGAAGGTAGTCTGGGAATATTGTAGGGTTTAACAAGGATGTTATGGAGGTTAGGGGGGCGACAAAAGGCAACTCTGAGTGGTGTGGGGAGATCATCCCTTGACAAAATTCTCCCCACACCACTCAGAGTTGCCTTTTGTCACCCATCTAACCTCCATAACATCCTTGTTAAACCCTACAATATTCCCAGACTACCTTCTCTACCCAACGGTTCCTACCCCTGTAACCGACCCCACTGCAAAACCTGCCCCATGCATCTCCTCACAACCACCTACTCCAGCCCCGCTACTGGTAAAACATACACAATTCAAGGCAGGGCCACGTGTGAAAGTACACATGTCATTTATCAGCTGACATGCCTGCACTGCACAGCCTTTTACATTGGTATGACAACAACTAAACTGGCTGAGTGCATGAACGGACACAGATGAACTGTCCGCCTAGGAGATGTCCCATACCCAGTAGTGGAGCATGCCCTCCAGCATAATTCTAGGGACCTAGGAACCTGCTACACCGTATGTGCCATGTGGCTTCTCCCACCCAACACCAGTCCCTCTGAACTGCGGAGATGGGAACTTGCACTCCAACACATCCTTTCATCCTGCCACGCCCCTGGACTGAACCTACGTTAAACAACCTCACTCTCATTTACTCTTCAGTCTTCTCCTCTTTCCCTTTCCTCTTTAGCCATTCACACATCTTTTCACCCTACATAGTTGTGTTTATCTTTATATTATATACCTCTTTACTTCTGTATGCATCCTCTATGGTTTGAAGCTGGCACAGTACTTACAGTAGAACATCTTTGGCTTCCCTCTGACAACCATGCCTCCATCCCTGCTACCCTCCCTGTTTTCCTTTCCCTGTTGCTTCATAACCTGGGTTGTGAGTAACTGAATCCACTTTCCCTTCTTCCCTTTCTTTCCCCTCTCTCCTACCTGATGAAGGAACATTTGTTCCGAAAGCTAGGAACGAAAATTTTCGGTTCTGTTTTTTGTGTATCTATCGGCTGTACTGAGCTGAGGTAAGTACTGGCCAGCCCCTCTATCTCTTTGCTAGTATTTGTTTCACTTGTTAAGCAGTCTTTCTGTCATGCCTGTCTGCAGCACAACATTTTCAATATATGGCTAGCCAGAATCGAGTAACCCTCCCCAGATAATAGTATTTACTTAAAAATTTATTTTGTTTTACATTACCATACAACATTTTTACCTCTTTGTGATGTACACTATGTGATCAAAAGTATCTGGACACCCTCAAAAACATATGTTTTTCATATTAGGTGCATTGTGCTGCCACCTACTGCAAGGTACTCCATATCAGTGATATCAGTAGTCATTACACATCATGAGAGAGTAGAATGGGGTGCTCTGCGGAACTCACGGACTTCAAATGTGGTCAGGTGATTGGGTGTCACTTGTGTCATACATCTGTATGCCAGATTTCCACACTCCCAAATATCCCTAGATCCACTGTTTCCGATGTGATAGTAAAGTGGAAACCGGAAGGGACACATACAGCGCAATGGCATACAGGACGACCTTGTCTGTTGACTGACAGAAACCGCTGTCAGTTGAAGAGGGGCGTGATGTGTAACAGGCAGACATCTACCTAGAACATCACAGAGAAATTTCAAACTGCATCAGAATCAACTGCAAGTACTATGACAGTTAGGCGGGAGGTGAGAAAACTTAGATTTCATGGTCGAGCAGCTGCTCATAAGCCACACATCACACCAGCAAATGACAAACGGTGCCTTGTTTGGTGTAAGGAGCGTAAACATTGGGCAATTAATCAGTGTAAAAACTTTTTGTGGAGTGACAAATCACAGTACACAATGTGGTGATCCAATGGAAGGGTGTGGGTATGGCGAATGCCCAGTGAACGTCATTTGCCAGCGGGTGTAGTGCCAATGGTGAAATTCGGAGGCGGTGGTGTTATAGTTTGGTCATGTTTTTCATGGAAGGGGCTTGCACCCCTTGTTGTTTTGCATGGCACTATCACAGCACAGGCCTACATTGATGTTTTAAGCACCTTCTTGCTTCCCTCTGTTGAAGAGGAATTCAGGAATGGTGACTGCATCTTTCAAAATGATCGAGCACCTGTTCATAATGCATGGCCTGTGGTGGAGTGGTTACATGACAATAACATCCCTGTAATGGACTGGCCTGCACAGGGTCCTGACCTGAAACCTATAGAACATCTTTGGGATGTTTTGGAACACTGACTTCATGCCAGGCCTCACCGACCGATATTGATACCTCTCCTCAGTGCAGCACTCCATGAAAAATGGGCTGCCATTCCCCAAGAAACCTTCCAGCACCTAAATGAATGTGTGCCTGTGAGTGCGGAAGTTGTCATCAAAGCTAAGGGTGGACCAACACCATACTGAATTTCAGCATTACCAAAAGAGGGTGTCACAAAATTGTAAGTCATTTTCAGCCAAGTGTCCAGATTCTTTTGATCACATAGTATACATTAGCAATAAGTTCCAGTCAAATCACGTACAAGCTTTAAAATTTCAAATATATATTAATGAGTTTACATAACCCAGTTACATACTATGTCAAAACATTACCCATGAAGTAGATAACATTCCCTCACAAATATTGAGATCCTTGGGAGAGCCAGCCATAGCAAAACTATTCCCCCTTGTATGGACAATACATTTAACAGATCAAATACACTCAGACTTCAACCAGAATGTAAAAATGCCTATTCCAAAGATGACAGGTGCTGATACTATTTTACCATTAGTTTAATAAGTCATAGTTTCAAAATCTGGACACGAGTTATTAAGAGAAGAATGGAAAAACTAATGGAACCTGACCTTGGAGAGGATCAATTTAGTTCCAGAGAAATGTAGGAACATGTGAGGCAATACTGACCCCATGAGTTGCTTTAAAAGATGTTGTTGTTGTTGTCTTCGGTCCTGCGACTGGTTTGATGCAGCTCTCCATGCTACTCTATCCTGTGCAAGCTTCTTCATCTCCCAGTGCCCATCCCAGTGCCCACTGAAACCTACATCCTTCTGAATCTGCTTAGTATATTCATATCTTGGTCTTCCTCTATGATTTTTACCCTCCACGCTGCCCTCCATTGCTAAATTTGTGATCCCCTGATGCCTCAGAACATGTCCTACCAACCGGTCCCTTCTTCTTGTCAAGTTGTGCCACAAACTCCCGTTCTCCCCAATTCTATTCAATACCTCCTCATTAGTTACGTGATCTACCCATCTAATCTTCAGCATTTTTCTGTAGTACTACATTTCGAAAGCTTCTATTCTCTTCTTGTCCAAACTATTTATCGTCCATGTTTCACTTCCATACATGGCAATAACTCCATACAAATACTTTCAAAAACGACTTCCTGACACTTAAATCTATACTCGATGTTAACAAATTTCTCTTCTTCAGAAAGGTTTTCCTTACCATTGCCAGTCTACATTTTATATCCTCTCTACTTCGACCATCGTCAGTTATTTTTCTCCCAAAATAGCAAAACTCCTTTACTACTTTAAGTGTCTCATTTCCTAATCTAATTCCCTCAGCAACACCCGACTTAATTTGACTACATTCCATTATCCTCGTTTTGCTTTTGTTGATGTTCATCTTATATCCTCCTTTCAAGACACTGTCCATTCCGTTCAACAGCTCTCCCAAGTCCTTTGCTGTCTCTGACAGAATTACAATGTCATCTGCGAACCTCAATGTTTTTATTTCTTCTCCGTGGACTTTAATACCTGATCTGAATTTTTCTTTTGTTTCCTTTACTGCTTGCTCAATATACAGATTGAATAACATCGGGGACAGGCTACAACCCTGTCTTACTTCCTTCCCAACCGCTACTTCCCTTTCATGTCCCTCGACTCTTATAACTGCCATCTGCTTTCTGTACAAATTGTAAATAGCCTTTCGCTCCCTGTATTTTACCCCTGTCACCCTTAGAATTTGAAAGAGAGTATTCCAGTCAACATTGTCAAAAGCTTTCTCTAAGTCTACAAATGCTAGAAATGTAGGTTTGCCTTTCCTTAATCTATTTTCTAAGATAAGTCGTAGAGTCAGTATTGCCTCACGTGTTCCAACATTTCTGCGGAATCCAAACTGATCTGCCCCGAGGTCAGCTTCTACTAGTTTTTCCATTCGTCTGTAAAGAATTCGCGTTAGTATTTTGCAGCTGTGACTTATTAAACTGATAGATCGGTAATTTTCACATCTGTCAACACCTGCTTTCTTTGGGATTGGAATTATTATATTCTTCTTGAAGTCTGAGGGTATTTCACCTGTCTCATACATTTTGCTCATGAGATGGTAGAGTTTTGACAGGACTGGCTCTCCCAAGGCCGTCAGTAGTTCTAATGGAATGTTGTCTACTCCCAGGGCCTTGTTTCGACTCGGGTCTTTCAGCACTCTGCCAAACTCTTCACGCAGTATTATATCTCCCATTTCATCTTCATCTACATCATCTTCCATTTCCATAATATTGTCCTCAAGTACATCTCCCTTGCATAGATCCTCTATATTCTCCTTCCACGTTTCTACTTTCTCTTCTTTGCTTAGAACTGGGTTTCCATCTGAGCTCATGATATTCATACAAGTGGCTATCTTTTCTCCAAAGGTCTCTTTAATTTTCCTGTAGGTAGTATCTATCTTACCCCTAGTGAGATAAGCCTCTACATCCTTACATTTATCCTCTAGCCATCCCTGCTTAGCCATTTTGCACTTCCTGTCGATCTCATTTTTGGGACGTTTGTATTCCTTTTTGCCTGCTTCATTTACTGCATTTTTATATTTTCTCCTTTCATCAATTAAGTTCAATATTTCTTCTGTTACCCAAGGATTTCTACTAGCCCTCGTCTTTTTACCTATCTGATCCTCTGCTGCCTTCACTATTTCATCCCTCAGAGCTACCCATTCTTCTTCTACTGTATTTGTTTCCCCCATTCCTGTCAATTGTTCCCTTATGCTCTCCCTGAAACTCTGTACAACCTCTGGTTCTTTCAGTTTATCCAGGTCCCATTTCCTTAAATTCCCACCTTTTTGTAGTTTCTTCAGTTTTAATCTACAGTTCATAAGCAATAGATTGTGGTCAGAGTCCACACCTGCCCCTGGAAATGTCTTACAATTTAAAACCTGGTTCCTAAATCTCTGTCTTACCATTAAATAATCTATCTGATACCTTCTTGTATCTCCAGGATTCTTCCATGCATACAACCTTCTTTTATGATTCTTGAACCAAGTGTTAGCTATAATTAAGTTATGCTCTGTGCAAAATTCTACCAGACAGCTTCCTCTTTCATTTCTGTCCCCCAATCCATATTCACCCACTATGTTTCCTTTTCTCCATTTTCCTACTCTCGAATTCCAGTCACCCATGACTATTAAATTTTTGCCTCCCTTCACTACCTGAATAATTTCTTTTATCTCATCATACATTTCATCAATTTCTTCATCATCTGCAGAGCTAGTTGGCATATAAACTTGTACTACTGTAGTAGGCATGGGCTTCGTATCTATCTTGGCCACAATAATGCGTTCACTATGCTGTTGGTAGTAGTTACCCGCATTCCTATTCTTTTTATTTATTATTAAACCTACTCCTGCATTACCCCTATTTGATTTTGTATTTATAACCCCGTATTCACCTGACCAAAAGTCTTGTTCCTCCTGCCACCGAACTTCACTAATCCCCACTATCCATTTCCCTTTTTAAATTTTCTAACCTACCTGCCTGATTAAGGGATCTGACATTCCACACTCCGATCCGTAGAACGCCAGTTTTCTTTCTCCTGATAACGATGTCCTTTTGAGTAGTCCCCGCCCGGAGATCTGAATTGGGGACTATTTTACCTCTGGAATACTTTACCCAAGAGGACGCCATCACCATTAATCATACAGTAAAGCTGCATGCCCTCGGGAAAAATTACGGCTGTAGTTTCCCCTTGCTTTCAGCCGTTCGGAGTACCAGCACAGCAAGGCTGTTTTGGTTAGTGTTGCACGGCCAGATCAGTCAATCATCCAGACTGTTACCCCTGCAACTACTGAAAAGGCTGCTGCCCCTCTTCAGGAACCACACGTTTGTCTGGCCTCTCAACAGATACCCCTCTGTTGAGGTTGCACCTATGGTACGGCCATCTGTATCACTGAGGCACGCAAGCCTCCCCACCAACGGCAAGGTCCATGGTTCATGGGGGTAGGTTTATAGCATTCGCAGAGTTAGAAAAATCATTTGACAATGTGGACTAAGCTACACTCTTTGAAATTTTGAAGGTAGCAGGGATGAAATATGGGGACTAAAAGATAATTTACAACATGCAGAGAAACAAGCCTGCAATTGTAAGAGTTGAAGGCATGACAGGGAAGCTGTAGTTGAGAAGAAAATGAGACAAAGTTGTAGCCTAAACCCAATGTTATTCAATCTATAGATTGAGCAAGTTGTGAAGGAAACCAAGGGAAAATTTGGAAAGGAGATTAAAATTCAGGGAGAAGAAAGAAACTTTGCAGTTTACTGATGGCATTGTAATTCCATCAGAGATGGCTGAGGACTTGAAAGATAATTTAAATGGAATGGACAGTATCTTGAACAGAGGCTATTAGATGAGTATTAATAATAGTACAACAAAGATAATGGAATATAGTTGAATTAAATGAGGCAATGTACAGGGAATTACACTAGGAAATAAGACACCAAAGTAATTGATGAGTTTTGCTGTTTGTGTAGTAAAATAGCTGATAATGGTCAAAGTAGAGAAAATATAAATTAGAAAGGCTGGAAATAACAAGGAAAGCCTTTCTGAAAAACAGGAATTCATAAACATCTAATAGAAATTTAAGTGTCAGGATATATTTTCTGAAGATATTTGTTTGCAATATAGTCATGTATGGAAGTGAAACATGGACAATAGGTATTCAAGCCAAGAAGGCACTACAAGCTTTTGAAATGTGGTGTTATAGAAGAATTCTGAAGATTAGATGTTTAGACTGAATAACAGATGAGGAGATGCTGAATTGATTTGGCGAAAAAAACAAATTTATAACACAAAATGAGTACAAGAAGATGCTAGTTGATATGAAATATCCTGAGACAGTAAGCAATTGTAAATTTGGCAATGGAAGGAAGTGTGGAGGGGGGTGGGGGGGAGGGGGGGGGGGGTAGAAATTGTAGAGGGAGACCAAGGTATGAATGCAAATGAATGTCTGTTGCCAGTGTTACACAAAGATGAAGAGGCTTACATAGGACAGACTAGAGGGAGAGCTTGTGATATTCGCTATTTTTGGCTTCATTAAAACAGCAAATAGTTAATACTTTCAGCCAGAAGGCATATACTTGTTTATAAAGAATGACAAATGTATAATAAGGCGTCGCATAGTGACAGTGGAATTTCCAAAATAATGTAATTCGTCGTCTTTGGGTGGCAATATAAACAGAAAAATACGGATAGATATGCGATCCTTCACTATTTTGTTCGCCGGAGAACAAATGACGCCTTGAGCGCTAAAGACTTGTACTGTTTTTCTTAAGTAAGATGGACGCAGATTTGTGGCAGTCTGATCTAATTTTTACTAAATGTATAAAAACAAGTTACGTCTAAGTTTGAGTGACGTGTAAAAAAAAGAAGAACTGTTATAACTTATCATGACGATGCACGGGTGACTCAAAAGGACAATGGCTGAATAAAACAGCGCTCAATGGACATGAAACGGACATCAAAATCTACCACCATTGTAGTACTAAGCTTAAGGTACGATATATGTTTTAGTTATAATAAATATATGTTCTGGAAATATTGAATCAGTTAGCAGTGCTCATTCCTATCATCTCCTCAGTGTTATTTTCATTTTAATTATGCATTTTGCTAAGATTACAGACACCAAGATCAGCAGTCCAATGTGCGTGTTACATTGATAAAAAGTAAACTGTCTTCTTGCATCAGCTTTAATATTGAATTTCCCTTTTGTGTGATGTTACACTTGTTTTTGCACCCTTGAGAACTTTCTGGTCCCTTAGGAAATTGTTTTGTCATAACAATAACTGCACAACTGGGTATGATCGCACCTACGATCATGAAGTAATTAGAAAGACGATAATGCAATTTCTTAATCAATAGCACGCTAGCTGTGACTGCTTCAAGCCACGAGAAACTGCAAGTAAAGACTATTCACATTTCATAATGCAATATTTTATGACAATGGTCAATCCATGATTCTTATGCCACTTGTGATTGATAAAACAGTAAGCGAAATCTCAAACTCCAACTTTTCAACAACATCACTTTTATTTTGTTACATCACAAGCTGCAGCAAAACAATTGGATCATCTACATTAAGTCTTAAGTTACTACTATCATTATCTGATACCTCATTGCCGGCCATTGTGGCCGAGCGGTTATAGGCACTTCAGTCTGGTACTGTGCGACCACTACAGTTGCAGGTTCGAATCCTGCATCAGGCATGGTTGTGTGTGATGTCCTTAGGTTAGTTAGGTTTCAGTAGTTCTAAGTTCTAGGAGCTCAGAGCCATTTGAACCATTTGATACCTCATTAAATATGCAGCATGAACAGCCAGGGTCCCCAAAATACTTCTCTGGAACACTTTTAAAGTTATTTCTACACCTGTTAATGACACTACCTTGTTTGGCACCCAATACATTCACATTTTCATCAATAAGTATCCATGTGATACTGACTCAAATGCTTTTTGCAAATCAAGAAATACTGTGTCTATGTGATTGCCCTGAATCATGGCTTTCAGTGTGCCGTGTGAGAAAAGTTGGGCTTCACATGATCAATGTTCTTGGGATTTTGTTTGAGATAACTCATTACATTCACCTGATGATAAATTTATGTTAATAGATGTGGTACGTATCTCATAGTAACTGATAATATATGTACACTACATTTTCTTAAAAAGTCAATGAGTATTTTGTTAAGTTTTCACATTCTCTGATGTGGGCATACTGGTGATGTTAGATGGTAATTAGTGTTTCAATTTGATTAGTTTCTTGCACAACGTAACCTGATGATCACCATAGCAATCACATGAATATGTAATTTGAATCACTTTCTGATGGGCAATTTCAGATGTCCCAAACACCTATCCTGTAAAGGTGATGGGAAGTTTCCATGAAGGATATGCATTTTTCATAACTGACATTAGACATCAACTTTCACATGCTGAATCCAAAAAAATGACATGTTGAACATTGAATCCATAAAAAGTGATTTTCTGAGGGCACTCTTCTTTTCATAGATTATGTGCCTTCTCTTAAATTTTAGGGATGTGGTCAGATGCTTTCAAGTCCGGGTAAGTAAATGCCTGATGTGGGTTGCAACTATTGTGAGTAGGTTTACATACTCATTTTGTTGGAGGCCTTGATTTGATAGAATCCAGAGAAAGTTAACCAGAGTTACAACAATGCATCAACTCAACCAACTTACGCATTATCTTTGTAAGATTAATGTTTTTCTCCCTCTGTACTGTTGCAGTGTTGAGAGCTAATAATACATCTTTATTGAACAAACTAGAAAAAATCTGTGGATACATGGGGCCATCTACATTACAGAAATAGAGATCCATTTTTTTCTTTTTCTCAAGAAAGCATCAAAAGAAGGAGATATATTTTCTTTGTATCTGACATTTTATTGTGAGACATTCACTGATGTGAGTACTGCACTGAGATCCTGTTTATATTCTACAGTAACTTGGGAACAAGATGAAGATACTGGAGAGTTAGATGCATTAATACAAGCATTTACAAACTTAACGTAGTAAAGGAGTTTTGCTATTTTGGGAGCAAAATAACTGATGATGGTTGAAGTAGAGAGGATATAAAATGTAGACTGGCTATGGGAAGGAAAGCGTTTCTGAAGAAGAGAAATTTGTTAACATCGAGTATAGATTTAAGTGTCAGGAAGTCGTTTCTGAAAGTATTTGTATGGAGTGTAGCCATGTATGGAAGTGAAACATGGACGATAAATAGTTTAGACAAGAAGAGAATAGAAGCTTTTGAAATGTGGTGCTACAGAAGAATGCTGAAGATCGGATGGGTAGATCACATAACTAATGAGGAGGTGTTGAATAGGATTGGGGAGAAGAGAAGTTTGTGGCACAACTTGACTAGAAGAAGGGATCAGTTGGTAGGACATGTGCTGAGGCATCAAGGGATCACCAAGTTAGTATTGGAGGGCAGCGTGGAGGGTAAAAATCGTAGAGGGAGACCAAGAGATGAATACACAAAGCAGATTCAGAAGGATGTAGGTTGCAGTAGGTACTGGGAGATGAAGAAGCTTGCACAGGATAGAGTAGCATGGAGAGCTGAATCAAACCAGTCTCAGGACTGAAGACCACAACAACAACAACAACAAACTTTGTTTCCCATTTGTGTATACTGCGATGTCTGTGTCTAGTACTTGCTCTAAACCATACCAAAATGCTGGACCCATTAGTGAAACCACATGAAAACTGTTTTTGAACTCAGAGTAATTTGGTATCACTGACTCTGTGATATGGCTGTGGGCTTGTCTTTAGGTACTAGAAGTCACTACATCTGACAAACTGCTACCAAACTGCTGTCATACAATTTTGGTCTCATTAATCAAATAATAAAACCTTGTCCATCTATGGCATTTCAGATGCATCTATGGCATGTCATGCTATATGAGGATCAAATCCCTGTAGCATTTCTCATTATTCTTTTACAGCACTTGAACAGAGTATTTTCAGAATTCCCTGAGATGCTTCAGAAAATACTCTGTACTGCTGCAGTGTTGAACAAACTAGAAAAAAATCTGTGGCTAAATGGGGCCACCTACACTACAAAAATAGAGAACCATTTTTTTTCTTTTTCTCAAGAAAGTATCAATAGAAGGAGATATATTTTCTTTGCATGACATTTTATTGTGAGACATTCATTGATGTGTGTACTGCACTGAGATCCTGTTTATATTCTACAGTAACTTGGGAACAAGACGAAGATCCTGGAGAGTTAGATGCATTAATACAAGCATTTGCAAAATTTGTTTCTCATTTGTGTATACTGCAATGTCTGGGGTTAGTACTTGCTCTAAACCATACCAAAATGCTGGACCCATTAGTGAAACCATATGAAAACTGTTTTTGAACTCAGAGTAATTTGGTATCGCTGACTCTGTGATATGGCTGTGGGCTTGTCTTTAGGTACTAGAAGTCACTACATCTGACGAACTGCTACCAAACTGCTGTCATACAATTCTGGTCTCATTAATCAAACAATAAAACCTTGTCCATCTATGGCATTTCAGGTGCATCTATGGCATGTCATGCTATATGAGGATCAAATCCCTGTAGCATTTCTCATTATTCTTTTAAAGCACTTGAACAGAATATTTTCAGAATTCCCTGAGATGCTTCAGAAAATACTAATACTTTCAAACCAAACTAATACTTTCAAACAATGCACAGGAATAGTACATTGAATCTAGACGGATGAAGATATGTACAATATATTTTGATCTGCCTTTGTCACTTCTCACTGTAGCTGCATCACTGTTGCTGCATCTGTAGCACAGGGATAGTTACTAATCCAGAGAGTGAATCTTCAGAATCGATCTTACCAAGGTTGTGTCGGCTAAGGCTCCAGCTATTGAACAACCAGCTCACCTTTTTTCTAGGAGTGCTACTCTTGCAAGTTTTGCAGGAAAACATCTGTGGAGTTTGGAAGGTACAAGACAAGGTTCTGGCAGAAGTAAAGCTGTGAGGATGGGTTGTGAGTAATGCTTGGGTAGCTCAGTTGGTAGAGCACTTTCCCATGAAAGGCAAAGGTCCCACGTTCGAGTCTCGGTATGGCATACATTTTTAATCTGCCAGGAAGTTTCATAGTAGCACACACTACACTGCAGAGTGAAAATTTCGTTCCAGCTCACCACCTGCTTGTTTCCAACCCATGGTCATACAGGAAATACTTGCCCTAGATGATGAAGTTTCCATCTGAGTCAAGGCATTGTTCTGTGGCAACATTTTGAGAAGTTTTCTACTCATCATCTGCAGGCAAAGTGTCGGGTTCCTGATCATTGTGTGCCTCGATAGCTACTGGACCGAAAGTTCCTCTGCCTCATCTTGAATGTCTGTGCCAATTGTAGGCCTCGAGATGGAGTGTCACAGACAGTAGCACGGAGAGCTGTGGACAGTGGTGGGTGTGAACTCACAGAGTGCTGGAGGGTCCAGGCATCATGTCCTGGTGCTACCTGTCTATTCCATCTGCTGCCTTCATCACCTTGACATCAGAGAACACTCTTGGCATATTCTTGCAACTGCTGCAACCCATGCAGAGCTCAGCTGGAAACTGCTATCCCAGTTGACAAGGTAATCGTCCACTGCCTCTTTGGTGATCAAATGCCATAACCCATTTGCTTAGCACAACACCTTGGTCTGTTCAAAGTTAAACATATGACCTTCACTGAGGCTGTGCACTATAACTGTAGATTTGTCCATTTGGCCAAGGCAAACACTTATCACATGTTCTAAGTGGTGCTGTGTCTAGCCAATGTATTGTTTTCTTGCAACTGATGCTATAGACTCCAGGTGTCTTAGTCCTAATTTGTCTTCCACTGAGCTGAGCATATTTCTGACTTTAGCTGATAAACAGAAAATGGTTCTGATATTTTTCTCCAAAATCGTGGCAGTCTTGGCCATAGGTGGTCCAGCATAAGGAAGGAATGCAGCATTGAACAAGCCATTTTGCAACTACCCTCTGATACTACCAAAGAGGTGAGGAGAGAGACCTGCAGGATCCTTGACAAAGCAAAAATATTGAAAACTAACATCTCTCTGGCAGAACACAGGGCAATATGTTACCTCTGAAAAGATGAAGACACAGTCATCCTAGTAGTTGATAAAGGCAATGTAATGGTACTGCTACAATCAGTTGGTTACTGGGAGAAGATTGTGATGTGTGATGCAATTACAAGATCCATCCTACAAGCAAGTAGAAAAGGATCCTACAACAGTGACGACAAGGAAGACCATTTCACCTCTCCACAACTCAGGAATGGACAAGAGTATGGTCAGAGGCATGTCCTCCAGAGCACTGTTATCACCACAGTTGTATGGCCTCCCAGCAATACACAAGAAGGGAGTTCCACTAAGTTCAACTAAGTTCAACTACTAAAGGCTCTTATGGGTCACTGTTCACACCATGTCAAAAAATCAATGGAGTCTGTGAAGGTGCTTCAAGAAATGTATCTGGACAGGGGTGACCTCCTGGTCAGCTTGGCTGTCATGTTTCCTTTCACACAGGTACCCCTAGATGATTCCTTGACATTCTGGGGAGCCACTTTGCCCATGACACTGTAGAATTGTTCCACCACACACTCACTATCACCTATTTCCATTGTGGTGGAAAGTTCTACCAACAGTTACATGGAGTTGTCACGAGATCCCCCCTAGTGCCAGGCATCACAATTCACTTCAAGGAAATCGCTCTTGAAACTGCATTCCTGAAACCAGATGTGTTCTGCCAGTACGTGAATGACATATTCATGGTTTGGCCAGGAGAATATAAAGTTCACTATGGAGGTAGATGCCTACCTTTCCTCAATATCCCGATAAAGGAGAAAACTGATGGCACACTGAGACATTGTCTCTACAGAAAAAAAGATGCACATGGACCTGTACCTAAATTCCCATAGCTTCGGGAAATCTTTCACAGGAATGGCTACTGGAAGACACAGATAAGACATGCTCTCCAGCCAAACAAGAAGAAGAATGTAGGTGATCCAGAAGAAGATACAAAGCATCTGGCATTCCTTCTATATGCTGGACCACCCACAGCCAAGATTGCCATGATTTTGGAGGAGACTAAAATCAGAATCATTATCCATTCAACAGCTAAAATCAAAAATGTTCTTGGCTCAGTGAAAGACGAATTAGGACTACAGGCACCTGGAGTCTATAGCATCAGTTGTGAATGTGTTAACAATACATTGGCCAGATGCAGCATTGCACTTTGCAGCGCCACTTAGAAAATGTGAGAAGTGTTGGCTTGGCCAAATTAAAAAAAAACTGTAGTTGTAGTGCAGAGCCTCAACAAAGGTCATATATTTAACTTTGAACAGATCAAGGTGCACAGCCATGGAAACAGGTTCTGGGACAAAGAGACAGTGGAGATAATGGGTCCATGATGACCTTGTCAACTGGGATAGTGGTTTCCAGTTGACCTCCGCACATGTTGTGGCAGTTGCAAGATTACACCAAGAATGCTCTTATGTGAAGGTGATGAAGGTAGCAGATGGAACAGACACACAGTGCCAGTACATGATGCCTGGACCCTCCAGCAAATTGTGAATTCCCCCCCCCCCCCCCCCCCCCCCTACTCCACCACCACTGTCCAACTGTCCATGGCTATCCCCATCACTGTACATGATTCCCCTTCTGGAGGTGAATGACTGGCATGCCTGTTGCAGACAAGGCAGAGGAGCCCTTGGTCCACCGATTATAAAGACACACAATCCACATTAATCCAACACTTCATCTAAAGATGACGCGTTGCAAATTTATCAAAATGTTGCTGCAGAATGACACCTTGACTCAGGAGATAACCCGAGAAAACATCCTTGTCGAGATTTGTCAAGAATGGCTGCATTTCCTTATGCCTGATGCAGAGACTATCGACCATTTTCCCATTTTGGTGGCAGTCGTAGGTACATTTTTTACCCTTCTTGAAAAGAGCATGATCCCTTTCAGTGATCAAGGAGAGATTGTCCCAAAGATGTCAAAATGTCAAAATATATGCTATCAGAACCAAGTTAACAGCTGAATTCTTTACATTTTGTTCTTTGCAATACTGAAAAAAGTAACCAGCAACTGCATCCATAAGCTTTTCTCTTAGGAATTATCTACAGGCTGTGACAGAGGAAGAAATGCAAATATTGAGAAGGCATCAACAAAAGATTTCTGAAGAAAAAATTGGTTATGAGGGTGACTCGTGTATGGAGTGTGTAGTGACCCAGCTACACATGACTAACAAAATTAAGACCTAACCTGTTATGTTATCTAGTTCAGGTATGAATCAAGCCATATGCAGTGATTGTGACTCAGTCCTACCACTAAATTTTCATCAGACTACCATAAAACACTGAGTCAATCCTGCTCATTGCAAATCTAATGTGGTGTGGAAAAAAATACTCTCTGATTTCTGCAAACAAAAGTTTATGCGTACACAGTTAAGTACAGTACAACTGCATGCATATATGGTTATGATGATGTGGCAGTAGGTCAATTACTTCTAAGTGAAAACACAGTGCTCAGTCTGCATATATTGCGCCAATCAGGTGTAAGCAGCTCTGCTGTCATTGGCTGTTACATTCCGACTAATAAAGGATGTCACAATTTGAACAAATACAATGCCTACATAACAGCAAATTAAATTTCCTCACGCAAATTATGGTGCACACATGTTTCACACTCACCCAAAAGATACTTAAATAGCAGGTGGTGGCAGAAGCACTAAAATTATGATTGAGAGAAATAGGCATAGGATTGGAAACAACTACACTGATGGAGGTCAGCAATGTCTACATTAATAACAAAATTTCACTAACATAACATTTATGTTACAAAAGAAGCAAATTAAAGATTATTTTCTTTGAACAAGTTCAAAATAGGAAGTTCACAATTTTAATAGTTTTTTTAGTCTTTGACAAGAGCTAAAGCAGTTATCCTTATCCGTTATGATGCAGGCGGTGAAGTGCAATGTCATCAGCAGCTTATTGTTGCAGGCAGCGTGTTGAAATCAGCTCCTTCATATGTAGATGCTGCAAATGATTTATCTCATGTGGAATTTTACTTTCCACTCAGCCACAATTTCGTCAGTTGCATATTATAGGCCAGTGGATAGTTGGACATTGTTACAGTTGTCGCCAACATGCAGCTTTGCACGAGCGATTTGTTATGTCTCTCATGCACAACACTGAAGTAACACAGTTTAGTAGGGGGTTTTAAAGTTATTTCAATTGTGGAATTACAGTCTGTTCGTTTACCACACCACTAAATTGACCATGAACTCGTCACGGCTGGTTCTAACATGCATACTCATAATGAACAGTTTCTATACGCCATTGGCACAATTAACGGTTCATGCACATAGTAGTCAGCAACAGTGTGAATATGCATTGAAACAATAAAGTATTTAAAATGCACACGACACAGTCACAGCGAACATAGTTCTTTCCAGAACATTGTAACTACAATGTCATCTGTTCACAGCTACATTGTTGTACTTACCCGACAAAGTTCATTTAGTGTTTTTACACAGTCTAACTTCTCTGTCCACTTTAAATGTTTTTACATTCCATTACAGGAAGGAGCAGAAATGCATCTCATCATTAATCAGCTTCATTCCA
Source organism: Schistocerca piceifrons (assembly GCF_021461385.2). Taxonomy (NCBI): domain Eukaryota; kingdom Metazoa; phylum Arthropoda; class Insecta; order Orthoptera; family Acrididae; genus Schistocerca; species Schistocerca piceifrons. The sequence continues at coordinate 118,300,056 of NC_060144.1, forward strand.
CCGACTGTTTCACGACATGACATAGTCAGCACACTTTTAACTTCCTTCTGCCTTCTCACTACAAAACATGAGTGCAACACTGCTTGACCCCCACAATCAATATTCTGGTCACTCTTGCTCTGCTCATACAATATCTCAGTATACATTTAACTTTACAAATTCATTCCAATCAAAATTAATGCAATAAATGATAAATGAAGAATCAAAATATTTTACATATTCAGCAGACAAGAAAACCTAATTACCAATGTCCAAAATGGAGGTAATATCAGTTGCATATTATTATTTTCAACAAACAGTTATTCATTACATTATAGAACAAAATAAACACTATGATATATCACCAGAAATTCATGTCAACTATGAGAAAAGAAAGAAAGCAAGAAAGAAAACAGAAAAAAACTTCTCATATAGGCTGCAACTAGCAATGTCTTAACATTTTCCAGTAAGTGCTACTTTTAACTGTTGCACCCACCAGTCATACAGATTGTGTACAGTATTGCTCACCATCTGATGATTGTCAAAGACTTTTCCTTTTGCAAAACTCCCTTGCACACTGTTATTGTGTCTGTCAGCTAAATTCTACACCATTGTCCTTCAGAAGTAGAATCCTACAAGAGAATCAATGTTTCTATTGACAAGGCAAGGGTCCCAAGTTCAAGTCTCAGTCTGGCACACAGTTTTACTATGCCAGGAAGTTTCAAAAATAGTCAGCATTTGAAAATATAACATGGATAAATAAAAAAATCTACTCACCAATCAACAGCATGAAAAAATACATAAAAAGTGTGGAGACATGAGAGCTTCCAGAGTCAGTGGCTTCTGCTGCTGTAGCCACACATGCAGTCCACCAACATAACAGGCTGGTCCAGAGGGTTGCTGAAGCACCCATTATGTCTTCAATAACCTAACAAAAAAGGTCCCAGGTGAAAACATCAACCCAGTGTGTTTTCATGGGCAACTCTGGCAGCTACCTCTGTGACCAGTGATGCCTGTTTCACCAATAGGCAATGTCTGCATCACCACTAGAAAGCAAGGCGATCAAGGCATAACATGTTTCCACTGTGTCAAACCATGGAAACTCCAGGTTAGAATGTCAAAAATATAAGGAAAAGATAGATTGCTACTCACCATAAGGATAACAAACTGAGTTGCAGATCAACACAAAACACACACACACACACACACACACACACACACACACACACACACACGGGGCCACTGCCATCTCCAGCAGTTTGGGCTGGAATGAAACTGTCATGTAGAAGAGTCACTCGTAGGTGTGGAAAATAAGATGCAAAAATACAAAAGGATGAGGGAGGAAGTAGGATCACTAAGAATTATTATAATTATCGATGGGAAGAATTTGGGGCATCAGATGCTGCATCAACAATCTGCACTGTCATGTAACCATATGTTGTGCATGTATGGGATCATTGATACAATGTGGCTCAGAAGTATGTGAGGCTTGGAAGGCAGTGAATAAACAGAGGAAAGAAGAGAATGAATGGACATTGAGTCAGTGATAGTTGCTTTCTGGTCCAAGCTGCTACAGATAGCAGTCATGTGTGTGTGATGTGTGCTTGCTTGTGTGAATGGATGTGTGCATGTTTCCTTTTCTAAAGAAGGCCATATTTTTATTGGGGCTGTCTGCAACTCAACAAGTCATCTTTACATTGAGAAGCAGTCTGTCTTTTCCTTATGTATCCACAATGTCAAGTGCCCACAAGTAGCCCATGTTGTATTCCACTGCCAGCACAATATTTAGGCTACCATGTGGCCCTGACACAGCAGTTTGGATTCCACAGCCAAACCAAGGTGAAGTCTCCAGCCAACAAACCAAGAACAACTTCCAATCACCAATCCAGGACAACTTTGTCTGTGCTGTCCCCATGAGCAGCCAGCCAGTCAATAACAAGCCTCCATCTCACTGGTTTTGGTCCCTGCAGACTTTGGCACTCGGACTTGATGTCTGCCGGTTCATTGACACCATTCTGGACACCTCCACTTTTGCAGCTTCTAGGGGCAGCCTGCCAGTCAACAATGAACCTCTGCTGCCAACCTCGGTCTCTCAGGACTCAGGCACCACAATTCGCTGGTTCACTGGCTTTTCTATATTAAACTCGAACAGCCATCCTAGGCATGGTTTACCTTGACTTGCAAACTGTACTGTCAAAACTCCGCACTAATTGTGGTTTGCTCCAGATATATTACTCTCCTTCTTGTCATTTTGTCATCCAGTTCTAGCAACAGTCATTCAGAATAAAGTGAGTCTTGTTTTGTGTCTATCTGGAGCCTTATCTTGTTGTGTCAGCTCGCATAAGGACACCAATCAGTAAGAAAATAAAAGATAAAAGGGAGCAAAGAAAAGGAATAGTTACTGAAAAACAATGCTGAGACAACATAAATTATTGTACACATAGGTCAAGTGGTTTCCAAGAGCCAAGCACATGTAGTACAGGCAGTTCCCATCTGCAAAGTTCTGAAAAACTGGTGTCAGGAGGGAGAAGGCAAATGCCATGTGTAGTGAAACAGGCACTGACATCATGACTGTCATGTTGTAGAGTTTATTCTGCAACAGAATTCTGAGTGTTGACATTATTCACCCTCTGCCTATGCCCATTTAGTCTGAATGATAGCTTGAAGGTAGCCGTGCCCAACGTAAAAGGTTGAACACTATTTACGTAAAAGTTGGTACATGACTTATTATTTCACAGGTGGCTCTTGCACTGATAGTACATGTTTCACCAGTTATAGGAGGATGTGTGGAATAATTGGATCTACTGCTGGATGTTTGTGTCGTTCTGGCACAATATTTCGGCCATGTAACTCATTGCCTTCTTCAGATGCTACCTGAGACTCAGGTAGCACCTGAAGAAGGTAATGAGTTACATGGCAGAAATATTGTGCCAGAGCGACACAAACATCCAGCAGTAGACCCGATTATTCCACATGTCAAGATCTCACCGGAGGATGCATTGGACAAGTCTTACAATGGGGATGGTTCAGGGGTAGGAGCATTAGAGTAGGAAAATTGGTGCAAAAGGATAATGGTGTCTAATCAAGATATTGCAGATATTAGAGGGGCAACAACAAGCTTTTCTAGATGATGAGGGCAAAATATCAGACAGAATGGACCTCATTTCAGGGCAGGATTTTAGTAAGTCATGGCCCTGTCAAGTAGCTAATTAACAGTTTCAAGACCAGGATGGTACTGAGTAACAAGAGATGTATTCCTAAGTTGTTTTTTGGCGTACCAGGATTGGTTTTCGTGGCCTGAGAAATCTGCTATTGAACTGAGCTTGTGAAACAATTATTTACAGGAAAGGCAGAGTTGAGAATGGTGGTGTGTTGCTATGAAGGATCTGCATCTGAACAAATACATTGGAATCAAATGCCAATGCTTCATGGGACAGAATGTCTGATGACAAAGAAATGATGACAACTGTAAAATTGAAGTACTAGTGTTTGTATCTTTAATGTGAACATAAATATGTAGTTGATCCTCAGTGAAGGTGCGGTCAACATCATGGATGGTGGCATGAGATTTAGAATAGAACCATGTGAAATTTAATTAGGAGATTCTAAAAATTTCAGCAGGTCAGCCCTCACCATGAGCCTGTTTGGCAAAGATATCATCAATGTGTCTAAACCAAATCAGGGGCAGACATATAAACAGATCATGGGTATGGCCACAGCTAACAGGATGGTTCCTTCCTGAGTCAGCCTATCCATGGGTCTCTTGGAGGGTGCTTCCCTGTGATCCATAAATCTTCAGCCCCTGTTCTGGTTTAGGTATGTGGGCATTTGGCAGTGGTGAGAATGCAGGATAATATTCAGATGCTGTTGTCATGAATTAGACAGTTTATTGAAATGATTACATATAAAACAGTCACAGAGTGCTTAACATCACAGATATACCACACCATGTCATACAGGAAAACAGAAAGACAAAGATAACAATTTGTATAAGCATAAACACTTGTTCATTGTTTCTATTATCAATTGGTGCTCGATGTTGATCTCATCAATTGATGCTGCCACAGCTACATTGATGACATCTTTGCCATATCGACTCATAGTGAGGTAGACCTGTTAAAATTTTCGAAATCTCGAAGCATATTCTCCCACTTAAATTTCCCTTGGTCTTATTCCATGTCTCATGACACTTTTCTTTATGACAACCTCAGCCTTACTGAGATATACACTTCTGTTTACATTAAACCCACAAATGAAGAACTGCACTATTGCTTAAATTTTGACATTTGCCATATTTTCATGTCAAATGTTTCCTCCCGTACACCCATGGCATTTGAGGCAAACATATTTGTTCAGATGAAGACTTTTTACAACAGTACACTACCATTCTCACCTAAGTCTTCACTGTTCATAATCATCCCACTACTCTAGTTCAAAAGCAACTTTCCTGGGTAATCACATTCAATCACAGTGCTGGTGATCCCTCCAAAAAAAAAACTTAGGAGTAAATCTCTTGTCACTCCATATTATCCTGTTCTTGAATGTATTAATCAGCTGTTTTAAAAGGATTATGACTTCCTAAATTCTCGCCCAGAAAATGAGATACATTCTGACTGATATACAGGGTGATTCAAAAAGAATACCACAACTTTAGGAATTTAAAACTCTGCAACGACAAAAGGCAGAGCTAAGCACTATCTGTCGGCGAATTAAGGGAGCTATAAAGTTTCATTTAGTTGTACATTTGTTTGCTTGAGGCACTGTTGACTAGGCGTCAGCGTCAGTTGATGCTAAGATGGCGACCGCTCAACAGAAAGCTTTTTGTGTTATTGAGTACGGCTGAAGTGAATCGACGACAGTTGTTCAGCGTGCATTTCGAACGAAGTATGGTGTTAAACCTCCTGATAGGTGGTGTATTAAACGTTGGTATAAACAGTTTACAGAGGATGGGTGTTTGTGCAATGGGAAAAGTTCTGGACGGCCGACAACGAGTGATGAAAATGTAGCACGCATCCAGCAAGCATTTGTTCGCAGCCCAGGAAAATCGACTCGCAGAGCTAGCAGACAGCTGCAAATTCCACAATCAACTGTATGGAGAGTCCTACGAAAAAGGTTACTTATGAAACCTTATCGTCTGAAATTGGTTCAAGCACTGTCTGCAGCTGATAAGATTAAAAGAATCGATTTCTGTGATTTTATCCTTGCTCAAATGGAAACAGATGAATCTTTCGTTTCAAAGATTGTGTTTAGTGATGAAGCAACTTTCCACACTAACGGGAAAGTCAACCGTCACAATGTCTGTATATGGGGCACTGAGAATCCGCGGGAAACAACTCAGTATGAACGTGACTCGCCTAAGGTTAACGTTTTCTGTGCCATTTTAGCCAATAAAGTTTTTGGTCCCTTTTTCTTCGAAGGTGCTACTGTAACTGGACTACAGTATCTGGAGATGTTAGAGAATTGGCTGTTCCCTCAGCTCGAACAAGAAGCACAACAATTCATATTTCAGCAGGATGGAGCGCCTCCACATTGGCACTTATCTGTCCGTAACTACCTGAACGTCAACTACCCGAGGCGATGGATCGGCCGCCAGGCAGCCCGTGACAGAGCACTTCATCACTGGCCTCCAAGAAGCCCTGATCTTACCCCCTGCGATTTTTTCTTATGGGGGGTATGTTAAGGATATGGTGTTTCGGCCACCTCTCCCAGCCACCATTGATGATTTGAAACGAGAAATAACAGCAGCTATCCAAACTGTTACGCCTGATATGCTACAGAGAGTGTGGAACGAGTTGGAGTATCGGGTTGATATTGCTTGAGTGTCTGGAGGGGGCCATATTGAACATCTCTGAACTTGTTTTTGAGTGAAAAAAAACCTTTTTAAATACTCTTTGTAATGATGTATAACAGAAGGTTGTATTATGTTTCTTTCATTAAATACACATTTTTAAAGTTGTGGTATTCTTTTTGAATCACCCTGTATTGCCCAAATTACTTTGTATAAATTTTTGTTTCCCTGTGCCCCTACCTCCCAAATCTCTGCAATATCCTGGTCAGATCCTACACTCCTTCTGCATATCAATCATATTGTACAATATTTTCTAATAATTTTGGGTTGAGTAACAAGACATCAGTTATACTTCATTTTCAAGTTCCACAATGTTTAGAGAATTATACTTACAAAACATAAGATCAATCCATTTGATAGTTTTCCTGTAATTAACTGAAAATTATAACATGAAGTTTTCATAATATGGTGATATAGAAGCTTGAAAATTGGCTGAGACATGCCATTCTAGACCATAGAAGGTTATAACATTATACAGATAATTTTTTACACAAATATATAAAGTTGCTGCAAATTTTCTTAAATATTCACAGAGACTGCCATCTTATGTGGGGGGCGGGGGAAGGGGGGGGGGGAGATTTAGTATCTGGCAGAATTATTGGTATTGTACAACCAGGTGGGGCATCACTCAACAGGAGGCAGGTGTAACTCATGCCTGACAATTGCAATGGGCTGGGCACGGTAGCTTTGCGAGTCTACCTAAGTCAATAACATAACACGACTTTGTGAACGTCTCTATGGCAGCACCTCAGTGTTGTCACAGCTCTGTAGATATCTACTGATTTCACCCGCAGCCATCAGCAATTCACAGCTGAAAGCTGGCAACAGTGTTGTAAGCTGTCGAGGATCTTCTTACGCCATCTTACCTATAGTAAATTACTTGCATTCTGCATTCATTACTATTTTCTTTTCTCGGTTAAGACTGAAACTTATTTACAGTTGGCTTCTGCTACTCTTCTTCTCCTTAGTAAGCAATATTTAGATTATAGGCTGTACCGGTCCAAAAGCCTGTGTTTGTCATTTCTGTGCTGCATTTCAAGAGCATATATATCATTTTTGTGAGGTCTGTTGTTATTTCTACAGAAGGTTTCAGGTTGAAAGTTAACAAGAGATTCTGTAAATGTGTTCTGTTTTGAATTCTTTATAAAACTCATCCGGTAGAATCAAATTTTCATTTCCTTCTGTTAATCTGTTGAGGGTTTACAAAAAGCTTTATAATGTAATATTTATATTCATCATCTGTGTAAACAAATTTTCACTATTTTCATAGGTATGTAAGAACGTTCTTCAATAAAATATTTTTTTTCTATTTTGGTGTGTCAGATTTGAAATGAAACTCCATCTTTCTACAATTTCCTTCACAGTCGTCCTCATAGGCTGATTGCTGTAACTGATGCTGCTATGAATTTCATATATACAAGTTAATTTAATTATGTTATGCTCACACAAGCAAAAATTACAGATTTTCTGTAACATACCAGAGACTACGTCAAATGTCTGCAATAAAGGGATGTCAGCAATGCCACTACTCCTGCTGGATAGTGCAGAACTTGGGTGTATTTCTCTGTAGTCTTTCAACATCAACTACCCATTTCTAAGCACCAAAAAAGTGTAAAGCCACAGTCCTGGTTAATTTGCTAATTCTTAATTCAACAGCTTCCTTGATCACAGACTCCTGCATGTTGTTGTGCAAAAACCACAGTTTTGTCTCATCAAACAAATTCAATGTTTGGTTGTGAGGATAATTTCAGCAACCATGGATTTGTCAAAAACTGAGTGCACAAATATATCTGATAGTGTATGTCGGCTTGTAGTATACCGATAAATGAAATCACCCACCAAATTTAAAACTTATAGGTAAAACACATGACACTGTTTACATTCCTTCTCTCCCTAATGAACTGTGAACCCAAATGATTAAAATATTGGCACAATGTGACTGTTCATAAAAAAGCCATCAAAATAGTGAATAAAATACGGCTAAAGGAAGACAAGGCTGAGGTTTTTTTTCCCCCCCCCCCCCCCCCTCCCCGTCCTCTCTCTATATGCTAAATCCCGCACAGAAGAGGGTAGTGTTAAATACATTTATTCACTTCCCAAAATAATTTAAATTTCACTTACTTTGCTGTGTGATGACTGCACATTCTGAAGAAACAGTACTTAGTTTGTATTTGAATTTTTTTTTCCAATTACTTTTTCATGCAGTTAACAATGAGGGAATTCAGCCGCAGTGATACACTCAATAAATACCACATGAGCTCAGTGCTGGTCTTGCGACATGATGAGTAGGCACAATTGAAGATTAAGAGCCCTCCAAACTGCCTTGTGGGTATTGTTAAGTAAAAAAAGCCTGATGGAGGGATACCTCTAACATAAAATCATGGGGCAAGGGAACTGAGGAAGATGAAGTGAACCCATCACTTCCATGAGAAAAAATGTTACATAAATCCTAGTCCTCTACATTGAAGGTTGATGACTGGGCTAACAACACACACTGTTACAGGGATACATTACGAAACACCCAAAACAAGCTTCACAAACGGATTCATATGTTTGTGGGTATGGCAACAAACAGGAATTATGACACAAAAATATACAGATGGAGACATGGAATGTTCATATGTTGAATGTACCAGATACAGCAAAGGCATTGGATGATAAATTGCGAGAATACAAAACGGATGTCTTTGCCTTACAAGATATCAGTAAGAAGGCAGGCAAAATGGAAGAACTAATGCATCTAGCACAATGGGATAGGGCAGTGAAAAGAAGAACGAGGAATAGAAAGAGCCTGCTGAAGTTAAATATAAAGCAGCCAGGTAAAGATTCTGTTACAGTAGGATCAAAGATTGATTTAAGAGCATTTCCATCCCAGGTGTACCTGTCCCTACAGAATAAAAGCATGACAAAAGTATATCTTATCAGAAAGACCCTGACTTTGTCACTATATAAACAGCTGATAATTATCTATGTAAAGTAACATAAATGGTTTCTTTTCAAATACTACACTGAAATAGCTGCTGAGTAGCACACCAAGAGGAGCATTGCCTTTTTTTTCAAAGAAGCAATTTTCTCTTAAAACGCAAAAATAATCTGAAGTAACTACCACTATGAGGAGATTAGCACTCTCCTTCATGAAGAGATTTACAGAACATGATGCATGTGTGTAAATGAATAAATAAATAAACCATTCCATACCTTGCACTCCATTTTAATGTATATATATTTAAGTAGTCTACAATAGGACACTGATTCATTGTGGCTAACAGAACCTGTTAATAGCTTCTCAAAATGGGTTTCTCAAGGGACTTTACAAAGAAAACAATATATACAATCACACAAATGAAGTCTTTGTTGCACAGCAAAAACTATCCTGCTGACATCCTGTGAACTTACCTGTGCCTTTTCCTGGAAAAGTTTTTCACACATCACAGTCAAATTAATCAATAGCCTGCCTAATCATACAAAACAACCACCAAATACTCTTAAGCCATTTCTAATGAATGATTGTTTGACCCAGTAAATGTTTTCGTAAACTATAAAAAGCATTGTACCAATTTTTTGTAAAATCAGATTGTTGGGGATTTGAATTTGTGCTATTCATACGCTTTCTGTTTTTGTTCACATATAATTTTGAATGGGAAATGTGACTGTTACACATCACGCACTTTGTTGCTTACTATTTCCTCCAGTACTCAGGTCATTTATTATAAAACAGTTATCTTTCAGAGAGCAGACAATTACATGGTTCAGATAATTTCTGTGGAATGTGTTATAATGTTTCAACAGAGTGGAAATGATACCAAATCATGAACAAGGTTCTTCACATTATGACACTAACATTTTTACAAGCTTTAAAACCCTTGCTTCACGTAAACCTGCCTATCATGCATTAAGTTCCTGAATTGCAGATATTTCTAAAAAATGTTTAGCTTCATTTCAATGTCTAAGTAACTTAGTTTGCATTCACCAGTAAGCCACAAGTAGGCCAACTAATTATCACATCAAAAATGTCATACAACTGTATTCTAGGAGCATAATCCAAGTATTTGTTTAAACCTCCTTGTAACCTAATTAGTTTAGGAGCCACATAAAATTACTGTAATGTTGGGACTATTAAGTGTGAATTTTGTATGATGACATCGACTGCATGTAAACATGTTCAAAGGTGAATAAGTATTCTTTTCTGTTCAGTTATATGTCTGTTTACATTTATTGTCTGTCTGTTCCTACAGACAAACACTTTTTCCGAGTACCACAATATGGAAATAAAGACCAGAATATCACTACCCAATGACAAGCTCAGTTATAAAGCATCATAGTTAAACCTTTCTGCTCCCGTATGATTAATGCATTAAACTGACTAAAGATGACACTGACATAAGATAACTATACAAAAATATTTTGGTCATTTACTACAGTGAACTTACATCTGCTTGTGTAACATTGGAGTTCTAATAAATAATGTTCCAGGAGTTAAAGAAGTTGGCCACGACACTGGAGCAGAGATGATATACTTCCACGAGTTCTTAATATTTGTGACTGGAGACCAGGTAGGTATTTATACAATTATTACAAATAGATACTCCACGTATTATAAATTTAACATAATAATTCTTGATTTGTTTTCCCTTAATGTAAGTGGATGCACAAAATTAATATACTGTAACTTTGAACAGTTCTTTCTAGCCAATATCTGATGTGAGTGAATGTCAGTAATTTAAAATCTCTACACTGAGAAACCAAGAAGTTTTTACAATCATTACAAAACATGAAGACCTATCTAAACAACTTTTCAATTATAGATATCACTTTAAAGCTCATTCTCCCTTTCTCTCTCCACAGAGCTAAAACATTTATCTCTACAAACTATAACAACAATGTACAAGCAGTGATTGTCTTTTACAGACAAAAATAATTGATTAATTTTCACGTAAATCTATTCTTTCCACCCTTGGTTTGAATCTGTATCATGGTTTCCAATCACTCCACCATAGCTCATGAATGGGTGTAATTTTTTGTATGAAATAACACAATAAAAATATCAGCTAAATAACTTACAACTCAAATAAATTGAATCATCAGTATACAAAAAATTTATTTAAGAATAGTCAATTGATAGTCAATGTGCAATGTACAAACAAGTTTTGTGCAAATGAACATAAAAAAGTAAAATTGACAATTCTAAATGTGCAGCAATATGCAGGCATCAGAATGGCAATGATATGTTCACACGAAAGCATTAGGCCTACTGTACAATTTATCTCCACGATTTGAATTACAACACTGCAAAATAATTCTTACAAGTTTCATTGTTAAGCCATAACCAACACAGTATATGATAACCATTGATTTCACAATGAGTCACACATACTTAATCTCTCTTGTAAATTTATGGGCAAATAACTACATTATTTCTACCAAGGTTAGGGTGAAACGCATATAATTTCGCCATAATGCATTCATCAGAGGCGCAAAAATCAAAATCAAAATGAGATTTCTACATCAGTCTTAATTGCTTTAGCCAGTACCACATGCATATCACAAACATCTTCCACTGTTATTTAGAAGTACAAACGAACAGCAGAAAGAACATTACGACACACAACAATTGAGTGACCGTAGTAACAGCATCTTCTTTTTCTTCATTCTAGCAAATTATTGCCTATAAATTTCAAAGTATGTTTTTTTCCAAAGAGTAACAAAACACAACAGAAAGAGAAATACAAAATTTCGCCCATTGTCAGGCAATTACAGTCTCTCAATATGATTAATATCAACTGAAAATGACTGAGCTGCGTCGTTTAAAAGTCTGTGCTGCGTTTGTCGATGCCTGTTTTTAATGGTATGGTACATAAATGAACATATTTGCAAACTACGGAATACTTTCTGAAATATTTAAATGTTCATTAATTTGTCTGCTCTTCGCGACTGACTGGTATTTCTTTAGGTCCGCTGGCAGACTCAAGAGGTGCCTCTATTGAAAGAACGCCGTCATTTATGTAAGACTTCAGCTCTTCATTTTCACATTATCGGGAATTGTTACCTGGCGCACAATTTCTTGGTAAAATCTGCTTCCGTCCTCGGATGTCCTGTCCATCTTCGCCGAGAGCGTTAATAAACGATCCTTCAATGACACTTGTATTTCTTCTGGTTTGAAACCTTCAACGTCAATGTTATACCGATATGATTTTGGTGAAGTGCTGGTGCCGGATATCGGTATGTAACGAGGCCGTAACCTATTGAAGGGAAAACCGCCCATGATTTCCCTCTCCAGTCTCTCAACCTGCCGCTCCATATCGCGTGCCAAGGACCGAAGATCAGAAGATCTGCTGAAATCCCAGAAACTGCGGCACTGGGCAGGCTGCCGCAAAGCTTGACGTACAGCTACAGTAGCTGGCATCACTCTTCCGAATGATCGCAACATAATGTATACGATATAACTCACTGGTGCAGATGCAGAAACACCGGGCACGTAAACCCTCACGCTTTCCACTGACAAACTGCGCGCAGTGGGCTTGTAGCCCGCATTTATAGAAGCGGCTTACCGCGACGCTCTACGCCTTGCATCAGACAACAACTAGACGCATCTCGAAAGTACCAGAGATCTCACACATCTGCGCAGTACAGCCGACCAATAGAATCTCAGAAACGTAGTTACGCCGTTGTTTCTCTTTGGTGGGACGAGATAGATCTGAATCAGAGCGGTGTTGCACAATGATACTGCGAATTTACATATGATTTCAGAAACGCGTGAAGTTTTCACGTTGCTGCAACAGAACTAACAATTGCAATAGCTAAACATAAAAGAATTTTCTAAAAACGAAGTATAGTACTGTAGGATACTTACAAGTAAAATAAAGTATAAACGAAAGTGAATTTTGCCACTTATAATGTACATGGGGCCTGTGCACTTCCAATTTTTTTATTTATTTACAATTTATTTATTTATTTACAATAACAGTTCGTCAAAAACTTCGATATATTAAAGCGGCTCTCACACCATCAATAATTGTCAGTTGGCAACGCGACTACACAATATTACATGTTGAATACGTAAAGCGTGTGCCTCAATTATATTCGGTACGGCTAGTAAACAACGAATAAGTGGAAATGCATCCAAGAATGGCTGAAAAAAAGGAGCGACTTGGCGTATGTAAATTCAGTGACCCGAAAGATATAATAAACTATTTTTGGATGAGCCCTGCATCTTACGACAAATGGTTATGTTGATGCAATTAAACATACCGAAGCAAAATAGATTACTGAGAGAGGCAAACGCAGCAGATGATAGAATTAAGTGCAACTTTTAGATTTCTGGCGACATGCAGGCCAAACAAATGCCTTAAGTTTAGTGCTGTAATATCAACAAACACGAATAGCAAAACTGTTACTGAAACCTGTCCCGTGATTACAGCTATCCTGCGATGATATATTCAGGTAATTAACGTAATATTCTTATGTTTTGTGATAATATGGTGAGGCTGACATATATTTCGCAAATCTTTTAGTAGCTACTGCAAAGATATGACGTACTTTCATAAGTACAAGCCATTTTCCTACACTGCTGTGTAATCAGCAAGTTAATAGGATTACTGTTTTCAGATTAACAAAGAAAGCAATGCCATTGACCACTATAATGTTGTAGTCACTGTCTGTATAGTCGTCACAAAACCAATTTGTGTTAAGAGATAACTTGAAAAATTGAATCTGAGCAATGACATACACAAATACGGACTGATAACATAAACAGCAAACAGTACATACATGGCACACTAGCTCCGAGTGGCTGAGTTCTGACAACACCTGAATGGCGACTATTGTCAAAACCGCCAGTTCGAGATGACATAAGCTCTTTACGTAGTAGCAATATTGAAACATTTTGGAGGAAGAATAAGCCACGTAATTACCAGTGAGGATTATGATCTTTTATTGAAAGCAATACGAGCACTTGGCGTGCATCAAGTAAGGCTATGTAAATGTAATTAAAAACTTCTCGTCAATATTGGTAGTGTTGACTTGCGTGTACCCCTCAGATGCCAATATATTACCGTTTTTATAATATTATTAAATGTGAAGGGATCCCTTAGTTCGGTACTCTGAAGGTTACGACGATTATTACAGTTCTTTACATAATAATGCCCAATTAATCTATGATTATATTAGTCGTATCGTTACTCATTAAAGACGTAGTCGATAATATTTTTTCGAAAATGCAACTTTACATGAGGTTGCTTACATGATTTAAATCTTAGTAATACTCGACAAAATATCAGCCCGATGAAAATACTGGCAAAATAGACAAATGTACGAGAATAAGTCAATTACTATCCGCAAAGTAGTTATAAAATTTTATTGTAATCAAATAGGAAGCTTCATAGCGATCCAAATGTGTTTTGCAGATGTCGAAGCGCGTTTGTTTATGCAACTGTGTGAGTTGTTTTGGGGCCCATCTTGCACAGACTTTATGAAACCCAAGTCTGTTGTGGATGATTTCATAGGCAGAACCGTGACTAATTTGCAGGCGATGTGCCACTTCGCCAATAGTTAATCGTCTGTCTAAGAGAATGATTTCATGCGAACGCTCAATGGTTTCTTCATTTGTGTCGGTAAACAGTCGTCCGGCTCCTTCATCGTGCATAACACTTGTGCGACCATTTCGGAATTTTTACAATACATTCGTAAACACTCCGTTGTGGCAAAACACTGTTCCCGTACTGTACCGAAAGTCTTCGATGAATTTCGGTCCGTGATATGCCTTCCGACCACAAAAAACGGATCACTGAACTTTGTTCTTCTTTGGTGCAGACAGACAGCGGAACAGCCAAGATTAACAGCACGGCAGCAATAACGAAACTAACATAGCAGCTTGAAAATTGTGAAGATATGATAACAAATAAACAAAGCATGCGTCATCAACGTAAAACGACAGTACCACCAAAGTAAACAAAAATATAACGAAATTGCGGATAATAATTGACAAAACCTCCTAAAACTGGGCACTTCACGAAATGCATAAATGTATCGGGCATTAATTATACGACTAATGAGTCACAACCATTCAGTCATGTCATACAAATACCAAGTTCTATTAGTGAGTAGAGAAACTAAGTCGAATGACTGTGTATGCTAGTTTTTGATAAAGCAAATGGAAGCGTATACTTTTGTTTGTAGTATATACAAAACTGCAGATGGTCTACGACAAAGAGTTGCTAGCATAGCATTTTGCGGATCAAGTCAGCACCTCCTAAACCTGTCCTGATCAAACACATTGCATTTGTATTTCTTTATTGGCCCTGTAAATCGTGTTTAGATACATATTTTGCACAAACGATGTAGAACAAGTCAGGTAGGTACAGCATATGCAACATCATACACATTGTTATTTTGAAAAGATAAATAATTAAAAATTATTCAGTACATGTTGAAATTGATGACAAAATTAATATAATGAAATAAAATGATAGATTGGTTAAGAATATTTGAGCAGTTACACTATACTTTTCTGGTACTCTAAAAACTCAGAAACAGAATAGAAGCAGTGGTCAAGCAAGTACTCTTTCAGTTTCACTTTAAACTTTTGTAAATTTTGCATCTGTTTCAAATAGGATGGTATGTGATTGTACATCATTATGCCTGTATGATACACTCCTCTCTTACAAATGTTTGTACTTACAGTATTGACATGCAAATAATGCTTCTGCCTAGTATCATGAGGGTGGTAATCACAGTTGTACTAGAATATATTTCCATCTTTTAAAATACTTCCTTTTGTGAAATTTAGTATTTCATACATATATAAGCAAGGAAGAGGCAGTATATTGAGATTTTTAAATATTGGTCTACAGGAGTCTCTGTACTTAGCATGGTTTATTATTCTAACAATCTATTTCTGTAGCCTAAATGTTTTGTTTGTACCTATGGAGTTCCCCCAAAAGGTAATTCCGTACATCAGACATGAGTGAATACTGCCATGGTACATTGTGATCACTGACACACGGCTTGTATTTTGTGCGAGGATTTTAACTGCATACATAAGTGTGTTTAACTTTTTATTTACATGATTAAAATGTGTCTCCCATTTTAGGTTTTGCTGAATATGTATGCCTAAAAATTTTGTGTCGCTCACAGATGAGACAGTTTTTCCATCAATTTTAAAAATCGGTCTTCCAGGATGTAGTTTCTATGAATTTGGAAAATTGCCTCACTGTTTTTTCATTATTTATTATTAGCTTGTTTGTTCTGAACCATTGTTTTAAATTTTGTATTATATCTGTAGTTGTTTTTTGTAGGCTTTCCTCAACACATGATTTGATTAGGATATTTGTGTCATCTGCAAAAAGTACTGTTCTCCTTTAGTTATTTTTTCTGACAAATCATTAACATAAAGAATGAAAAGAATTGCCCAAGGACTGACCCTTGAGGAACTCCATATTTAATGTTTTGTGCATTACTGTAAAAATTACAATTTTTTTGTGTTTTTATGTCTTTGTATTTTATGTGAGTGATCTGTTGATGGTCATGAAGGTAGGAATGTATCCACTTGTTTGGCAGGCCTCGTATTCCATAATTACCTAGCTTAGCTTCTGCAACAGAGTATTATGATCAGCACCGGTCTGCTTTGACACATGAAGTCCTTTGTGACGGCGTGAGTTCACGTTGTGAAGGATTGTAAAGCGTCCTCTACACCGTCAACAATATAGTAAATTATTACTGAATTTCCCCCTAGACTGATCAATAATATTGTGGTTCGGAATGCTGATAATAAAGACACTGCCACCGTGATGATTTATCTACTTTGCAGCAAGTAGAAAAAGAAAAGGTGGATGACGAATTGGATGCAGCGTCAAAGATCACACACGGAAACATGATGAGTGAATTAAGTTTGAACGAAAAAGATTATCATAACATCCTGATACATTGCTGGAAATTGTTGTCAGAATACGAATACATAGCTGTCCCCGTACATACGTACTTGCCCCTCCTCTTCTCCCCCCTTGGAATCTGGTGTACGGTGTTTTTTATTCATTACTAAATTGTTATACACTTCTAGTAATTAGTGGTTTCCCATGATTCCGCTTAACCTCTTGTTCAGGTAAATGCAGCACTATTTGGATGATCGCAATGAGACAGTACTACGGCTTTAGCAATTGCCGTTTAATCGTTTGTTTGTTAAATATCAAAGCAATGTATGTGTAGCAAATATTGTGTGGATAACCATCAGTTCTGTGGGAGATAATGCGATTTATGTCAGTTCTTGTGTCATTGAGCATCTCAAAATTAACTAACCTGTTTACATAAAAAATGGCAATTTTAGAGTCTCTCTCCCTCATCCTCTTGATCAGAAAAAAAAACATTACAAGTCAGTGTTTACCTATTGTGCTAAAATACCTCGTCACTGACAGTTCTTTCGAAGACTTCAAATTTACAAATGCCATTTCACCTTAAAGTATTTGAGATATACCATAGTTATGGAAACATGTCATGCTATAATACATACACTAAACAATTATATTTGGGTAAGTAACGTTTACACTCACATGAATACTGGTATACACACTTTTATTCATAGTTCTGTATTAATTAATTTTTTTAAACTATCGTCCATCATTGCCTTTCCCCTTATTTTCTGTGCAACATTCATACAACTGATTTTTACTATTTCTGGTTTTGTACTCAATCTGTTTTAACATTCCGTAATTCTGGCACTTATTTATACATTTCGATGCACTCTAACCATAATGATCTTTCGTCTAGTTTGAACTCATTTTCAACACCACGACAACGAATAGTGGACACCATGATATCCATACTCTGTAGCACATGAGAGGCTGGCAGGGATATTGTCAATACTGCCCATAGACAACAATATTTCCAGGCAGCACAATGTTTACCATCCAGTCACATTAATGTGGCCACAGCCTATGTTTGGCGTCAATGCGCAGTAACCACATCCAAACGGGAGGTGGCAGCATTAGCGATGGAGGGGTTTACAAAGCATGTCGGGGAGATGCGGAGAACAGAGCAGTTGTTGTTGTAATGCGGAAACGGAATGATTTATCTGACGTCCGAAAGGGCATGATAACTGGCTTTCGGGGCAAGGGCAGAAGCATTTCCGAAATGGCTAAGTCTGTAAACTGTTCGCGTGCCGTTCATCGCAAAATGGCGCTATTGAAAACCACCTCCAAGACTACTGTGATGCTCCATGAGACAGAGATGACAGGGTTGAAAGACAGCTGCGGAGATGTGTACTGGCAAATAGACGTGTAACTGTTGAGCAACTGACTGCCCAGATGAACCAGTGGGCGAGGTACTGAAAGTGTCTCCTCAACGACCGTTCAGCAAGTGTTGCTGCGTATGGGCCGACGCTAACGGCGATGATGACTGAAATTTGCACCCCAGAAGTGCAACCTGATGTCCGCTGGCTGGCGACAGGTGGACTTTTCAGATGATCACGTTTTATGCTCTATCAGAGAGAGGCTGTTGGCGTGTATGGTAGATTGGAGGAGAATCTCTGGGTGACCTCGTCATTCTGGAAGGCACAATGGATCAACACCGGTATGCAACTATCCCTGGGGGTCATGTACCCCCCCCCACTTCCAGTTTGTTTTTCTCGGCACGATGGTGTCTTCCAGCAGGACAATGCAACGTGTCACATAGCTCACAGCATATATGTGTTGTTCGAAGAGCACCAGGATGAGTTTGCCATATTCCCCTGGCCACCAAAGTCCCCGGATTTAAACCCAGTCGAAAATCTGTGGTACCATCTCGATCGAGCTGTTCGAGCCATGGATCTCCATCCGAGGAACCTAGTGCAGCTGGCCACGGCTAAAGAGTTGGCATGGCTCTGCATCTCAGTCGGTGCCTCCCAGAACCTCACTTTCTGCACTTCTCGCAGTGATCTGCGCTGCAAAAAGTGATTATTCAGCCTTCTGATAAGTGGTCACATTAGTGTGGATGGACTTGACTTGACTTAATTCCTTTGGCCCCTATGGGGGCATAGGGCATCCAGGAGAACTCGCCATCCATCTCTGTCTTTGGCCATTTGCCTCAATTATGCCCAGGTCTTGCCAACTCTTTTTGCTTCCCCTTCCATTGTCCACTTCCATGTGCCCTTGGTCTTCCTCTCTTCCTTGTTCCCTGGGGATTCCATTCCAATGCTTTTTTCTCGATGGCTCCATCTGCTTTTTTCAAGGTGTGCCCCAACCAGCCCCACTTTCTCTCTCGTATCTGGTCTTCTATAGGTATCTGGTTTGTTATTCGCCAGAGTTCCTCATTACATATTTTTTCTGGCCACCAGATATTCATGATGCGTCGAAGACATCTATTTATAAAGCTTTGTAACTGGGTTGTTACCTTTTTATCCATTTTCCAGCTTTCACTGGCGTACAGAAGGACAGCCTTCACATTTGTATTAAAAATACGGATTTTTGTTTTGTATGTGATATTCCTATTTTTCCATATTGGATACAATTGTATGAAGGCAGCATTTGCCTTTTTAATGCGGTTTTTCACGTCATCTCCAGCTCCACCATCTTCCGTCACTATGCTACCCAGATACAGGAATGAGTTGACAGTCTCCACTCGCTGCTCACCTAATAACAGGGGCACCTCCATGTTCCCTGAATTTACTCTCATTTCCTTTGTTTTGCCTGTATTTATCTTGAGGCCAGCAGTCTCTGCGTCTTCTTTCAGCAAGTTTAATTTAGCTTGCATATCAGTCAGCCTTGGAGCTAATAAAACTATGGCGTCTGCAAAATCCAAATCCTCCAGATGTTCGTGGATCCCCCACTGGATTCCTCGTCTCCTGCCTGCTGTGACTCTTCTCATAACAGAGTCTAGAATGAGTATAAAAAGTGTGGGTGACAAAATGCAACCCTGCCGAACTCCAGTTGTTACTTTTATGGGCTCTGTCATATTTCCCTTGTGGAGTACACAACATTTGTAGCCATCATATAGATCTTTTATGATGTTTAAGATCTTCTGTGGTATGCCATACTTCCGCAACACCTGCCAGAGCACTTTATGAGCAATCAAAATTAGCAGAAGAGGCAGCAAGACAAGGAAATATGAAAGAGCTCTACAACATTACGGTTGTCAATGAAGAACTTCAGACATGAAGGACCAGTTAAGAACAAGAATGGTGTGATGCTTACAACTCAACAGGCACAGCTACAGAGATGGGAGGAGCACTTCAGGGAACTGTTAAATTGTGAAGACAATCAAGAGGAACAGGTAAGAGATGTTCCAGAGGAAGTCGAAGAAGATCAAGATATAAATTTGCAGTGCCCCACAATGGACGAGATTAGGATTGCCTTGAAAACACTAAAAAATACAAAGGCTCCAGGCCTAGACAACATAGCACCGGAGCTCTTAAAAGCCGATATTGAAAGTACTGTTAAATTGCTCCATCCTTTGCTGAAGCATATTTGGCTTGAAGAGAAATCTCCAAAGGAGTGGAAAAATGGCTTGGTGGTAAAGCTCCCAAAAATGGGAAATTTGTCAGACTGTAACAACTGGCGTGGTATTACATTGTTGTTAGTGCCCAGTAAGGTCCTCACCAGAATTATTTTAAACAGAATTACAGAATCCCTTGAAAAGCGACTGCGTAAAGAACAGGCCGGTTTTAGGGCACAACACAGCTGTGTTGATCTTATTAACACTCTTAGGATCATCTTAGAGCAAATCAAAGAATTCCAAGCAACCATGTACCTGGCATTCATTGATTTTCAAAAGGCCTTCGATTCCGTGAAACATAAAGTGTGGATGGACAGTCTGTTTCAAAAGTTTTTGATGTGTTCAGTATTATTGTGCAACCTCTTAGTCTCGCCCCAACATGTTCAATATTATTGCGCATCAAGAAATATTGCGCAGTATTATTGACCAGGGAGCACTTAAGTAGTCTATTATTAAATTTTATCTGAGGTTATCTTAGTAGCTAGTGTAACCTATGATGTTTGTAAACTATGCTGATTATTCCAAATATGTACAAGGGTCGTGTAAACTGTCCTGTTGTGGTCACATGTAGTAAGCGTTGGTTCATGCAGTGCAGAATGGCAAAACAGAGGCAGCCGGCGACCGAGGCGTTGCGAAGTAAGCGTGGCACAGATAGCCTTGCTGACAGAAGCGGTCTACCAACAAGCTGATGCAGGACGCACACAGACAGAGCGCTGACCAAAGCCTGGAGACTGCTGAGTAAGGGGAAGTGAGGCCAGCACGCTAAGTTACGCTGCAATATACTGCAGGAGTAATAACAAAAAGCTACCACCAAGGGTAAAAAACGTCCTCCTGCCGGATATAAATAGTCGAGCACAGGCAGCAGCAGACAGAAGCCATCTGGAAGCAGTTCGGATCTGAGGACGGACGTGGTCCATGTCCGAATGTTCAATCTTTGTAGGTGATGATTCCAGAAGTCTGTTCCAGCTCGCAGGAGTCATCCGTTCACCGCCGGATGCCAACTTCAGCTCTGGGGGTCGACCCGACTTCAGTCGGCACCAGGGCTGACCAACTACAGCGAGAACTTCCAGCAGGACCGGCCGCAGCGCGGTCTTGGTCACAGGCGCCGCCGGGGACTGACTCCTGGACTTCACGGCAACCTGACCCCACGGCGCGTGGTCCATCCGTGACGGGACCTCGCGGACATCGCGACTGACGGCTTCCCAGCTGCCGGTGCAGCAGGCGTCGGCAGCTGACCTCACAGCAAGTTCATCTCAACCACAGGGCATCGTGGCATCAGCTACCGAGTGCGATCAGCAGCGCGCATTGTCGGAGAATCTACACAGCAGCAGCCAGGCAGAGGGATCTGCAGGGCTGGGCAGCAACAACAAGGGAGAAATTGTAAAAAAGTTCAATAAATAATTGTAAAACTCCAAGCCATCTCAATCTTTGGAGCAGCCACTGTGTCTGCTACTAACAAGTCACACGACGTCATAACAGTCCCCTTTACTCGAAATATTGTGTCATACGAAGGACGTGCGAAAGGGGGCAATTGCCCCTTATTGGAACCTGACTGCAGCCTTTTATTCGTTAGCTAATTATCTCGATTTTCTAGCAATCATTGTCTGCGACTCCATTAAACTGCAATCACAACACCAAGAAGTTGTCCGATGTAAATGAAAGTTTGTAGGTGTGTTGCAACATCTGAAAGATGCTGTCTATTCATATTTCGCACCAGGCGTGTAAGAATGGCGCGAGTAGCGCTACTATGAGGATGCAAGTCAGGTTTGCTTTAAATACGTGCTGTAATGGTCATAAGCGTTAGTTACCTTTGAGACTCAATGTGGTAAGTTGATGTTAGTCAAGAATTTCTTTAAGGCAACAATGACGCCCGTACCAGCACCTCACTGAGTTTCAACGAGGTGGTGTAATAGGATTGTGAGAAGCCAGATGTTCTTTCTGCGATACTGCAGAAAGACTTGGGCATGAATGTAGCCACTATACATGACCGCTGGCAGCGGTGGACATGAGAATGTACGGTCACAAGATGACCGGACTCCAGATGGTCCCGTGGCATTACCTGGAGGGAAGACCATCATGTTCAGTGCATAGCTGTGGTGCGTTGTAGTGGAAAAATGTAAGTAGGAAGATCAAACCTGAAACATTTAGATACAGTATTACTGGTGTCCTGCATGACACAGTCAAGTCGTTTAAATATCTGGGCATAATGTTGCAAAACGATATGAGGTGGAACAAGCATGTGAGAACTGTTGTATGGAAGGTGAATGGTCGACTTCAGTTTATTGGAAGAATTTTAGGAAAGAGTGGTTCAGATGTAAAGGAGACAGCATATAGGACGCTGGTGCGAACTATTCTTGAGTACTTCTCTCAAGTGTTTGTTATCCATACCAGATCAGATTGAAGGAAGACATTGAAACAATTCAGAGGCAGGTTGCTAGGTTTGTTCCCAGTAGATCCGAACTACATGTAAGAGTTATGGAGATGTTTCGGGAACTCAAATGGGAATCCTTGGAGGGAAGGCAACATTCTTTTTGAGGAACACTATTGAGAAAATCTAGAGAATCGGCATTTGAAGCTGACTGCTGACCGATTCTACTGTTGCCAACATACATTGTGTATAAGGACCACAACGATAAGATACGAGAAATTAGGGCTCATACAGAGGCATACAGGCAGTCGTTTTTCCCTCACCCTATTTGCAAGTGGAACAGGGATGGTATGGGGTGCTCTCCACCATGTGACATACAGTGGGTGGTGGTGTATCTATGTATATACAGGGTGTTACAAAAAGGTACGGCCAAACTTTCAGGAAACATTTCTCACACACAAATAAAGAAAAGATGTTATGTGGACATGTGTCCAGAAACGCTTAATTTCCATGTTAGAGCTCATTTTAGTTTCGTCGGTATGTACTGTACTTCCTCGATTCACCGCCAGTTGGCCCAATTTAAGGAAGGTAATGTTGACTTCGGTGCTTGTGTTGACATGCGACTCATTGCTCTACAGTACTAGCATCAAACACATCAGTATGTAGCATCAACAGGTTAGTGTTCATCATGAACGTGGTTTGAAAGCCAGTGCAATGTTTACAAATGCGAAGTTGGCAGATGCCCATTTGATGTATGGATTAGCATGGGGCAATAGCTGTGGCGCAGTACGTTTGTATCGAGACAGATTTCCAGAACGAAGGTGTCCTGACAGGAAGACGTTTGAAGCAATTGATCGGCGTCTTAGGGAGCACGGAACATTCCAGCCTATGACTCGCGACTGGGGAAGACCTAGAATGACGAGGACACCTGCAATGGATGAGGCAATTCTTCATGCAGTTGACGATAACCCTAATGTCAGCATCAGAGAAGTTGCTGCTGTACAAGGTAACACTGACCACGTCACTGTATGGAGAGTGCTAGGGGAGAACCAGTTGTTTCCGTACCATGTACAGCGTGTGCAGGCACTATCAGCAGCTGATTGGCCTCCACGGGTACACTTCTGCGAATGGTTCATCCAACAATGTGTCAATCCTCATTTCAGTGCAAATGTTTTCTTTACAGATGAGGCTTCATTCCAACATGATCAATTTGTAAATTTTCACAATCAACACGTGTGGGCTGACGAGAATCCGCACGCAATTGTGCAATCACGTCATCAACACAGATTTTCTGTGAACGTTTGGGCAGGCATTGTTGGTGATGTCTTGATTGGGCCCCATGTTCTTCCACCCACACACAATGGAGCACGTTATCATGATTTCATACGGGATACTCTACCTGTGCTGCTAGAACATGTGCCTTTACAAGTACGACACAACATGTGGTTCATGCACGATGGAGCTCCTGCACATTTCAGTCGAAGTCTTCGTATGCTTCTCAACAACAGATTCAGTGACTGATGGATTGGTAGAGGCAGACCAAGTCCATGGCCTCCACGCTCTCCTGACCTCAACCCTCTTGAATTTCATTTGTAGGGGCATTTGAAAGCTCTTGTCTACGCAACCCCGGTACCAAATGTAGAGACTCTTCGTGCTCGTATTGTGGATGGCTGTGATACAATACGCCATTCTCCAGGGCTGCATTAGCGCGTCAGGGATTCCATGCGACGGAGGGTGGATGCATGTATCCTCGCTAATGGAGAACATTTTGAACATTTCCTGTAACAAAGTGTTTGAAGTCACGCTGGTACATTCTGTTGCTGTGTGTTTCCATTCCATGATTAATGTGATTTGAAGAGAAGTAATAAAATGAGCTCTAACATGTAAAGTAAGCGTTTCCGGACACATGTCCACATAAAATATTTTCTTTCTTTGTGTGTTAGCAATGTTTCCTGAAAGTTTGGCCGTACCTTTTTGTAACACCCTGTATAGATGCAGATCAGGAGCAGCTGTCACCACAGTGTCACAGAGAACTGTTATAAATCAGTTACTTCAAAGACAGCCCAGAGCCAGGCATTCCACTGACCCCAAACCACCACCATTTGCGACTTCAGTAGTGTCAACTGAGAGATGACTGAAGGGCTCGGTGGACGTCTGTTATGTTTCCTGAGGAAAGCTGGTTCTGCCTCAGTGCCAGTGATGACTATGTGCTGGTTACAAGGAGGCCAATTGAGGGCCTGCAACCAACCTGTCTGCATGCTAAACACACTGATTCTATACCTGGAGTTATGGTCAGGGATGCAATTTTGCATGGCAGCAGGAGAACTCTCATGGTTATCCCAGTCACCCTGACTGCAAATTGTACGTCAATCTGGTGACTTGACCTGTTGTGTTAACATTTAGCAACAACATTCCAGAGAATGTTTTCCAAAAGGATAATGCTCACCCACATACTACTGTTGTAACCCAACATGCTCAACACAATGTTGACATGTTGCCTTGGCCAGCTCAATCACCAGATCTGTCTCCAATTCAGCACATATCGGACATCATCAGACGACAACTCCAGTGTCATCCACAACCACCGTTAAATGTCCTTGTATTGACTGACCAAGTGCAGCAGGCATGGAACTCCATCCCACAAACTGACATCTGGCACCAGTATAGCACAATTCATGCACATTTGCATGCTTGCATTCAACATTCTGGTGGTTACACTGGTTACTAACGCACCACCATTTCACATTTGCAGTGGCTTATCTCACACTTACATTAACCTGTGATCTTGTAATGTTAATCACTTAAATGTGTTACCTAGACAAATGTATTCCTAAAATTTAATTACTCTACATTAAATATTATTTGGTGTTGCATCAGTGTATCTTGGATTTTCTTAATTATCACTGTGTTAATAAGAAATGCTGATTCACTGGTGCAGCTGCAGTTTTTGGCAATGATCTGCAGTCAAAGCAGAACCGTGCCAAAGTAATATCTTCGGTCTTTTTTGGTCACTTCGGCATTCAGCCATTACCAAGCTACAGAAGGGAGCCTTGTGCATGGTTTCCCTCACCCATTCCCAACATACAAACATGGCAGCAGCATGTGCCACTCATCCATCCCCAGTTCCCATAAGGATGCTCCCTTCCCTAGTTGCACAACAGAGTCACAATAGTGGTTTACCATTTCTCAGTAGAAAAATAAAACACACGATGGCTTACTGATTTTTCATTCTATTTTATACAGTAGAGTTTATTGTAGTACACTCAGGAGAACACTGCCATGCTAGATTTTTAGATGTGTACACCTGCACGTAATCCAAAACATATTAGACAAAAAAAAACATATCCTGGTACCTTCTCAAAGTCTACAAGTGCTGAATAGTAGTGTGACAAACTGGATAGATCAGGAAGGATCACCTTGGTGCAGTCCTTCATACTACGCTTTATTGAATCAATCCAAAAAAAGTAGCTTTCAAACCACATTTCGTTCAGCTTAATTTATGACAGTTGACAATAAAAAACAGAAATAATGAAAGAAATGCAATAAATCCATTAACATGAACAGATGTGTAGTTTTATAAGCAAACAAAGTGTTATAGAGGGCATTAAAGCTGAATAAGCCTTCTTTAACATTTATTCCCTATTTCTCCACTTTGAGGAATATTAATGTGACATTTTTGTTGATACATTATTCTGCAATTTTTTTCCTATAATGTGATTAAAATTATTGATAGTTGACACTTCATGCGTTGGAGCTGGTTTTGTCCAGTCAGAGCACTCAATGTCATCCATGAACCATTTGCCATTGCCAAACTGCCACTACAATTGATCAGTTCACTTCCAATTCTTTGTCGAGTTTACTTTCTTGATGTGTTTGGGTCCCAAATCATGGGTCTGGCACTTTTATTTCATATTTCACGCCCCCCCTCCCCCCCCCCCCCCCACACACACACACACACGCATGCACACATACGCACACAATGATGCTAATGCAATACACAGTTGATACGAGGCACAAACAAAATAATACTGGATATTTCAGCACAACATGTGATTCAATGTGACACATACAGTTATCATAATCACAGAAATTGGCTTGCATTAGATGAGTGTAGTACCTTTGAGATAGTGAAGGACTCTCTTGCTGCTTTCCAATGCACACTAGTAAACTAACAATTATATTGGCCTAAAACACTAGCTGCATAAGGTATGTCAGGGCTTGTATTAGTACTAATGTACAGCTACCATCTCACAAGTTACTGATATGGACTTTAACTTTATCACTATACACATCTCAATGTGTTAATCCAGTTTCATTAGTGTCCCTACAGGAGTACAGTTAAACATATAAAAGCAAGTCATCACAGCTGCAATATGAACCTTCTGACCAAGTTTTGTACTACCTTCCTTTTGGTTTCTGTAAGAGACAGTCAAATGAAAATGAGACAATGGAAAAAGTAAGTAAACTGATTGTTATTTCAAAAGTAATTGCCATTAGTGTTAGTACATTTATCCCACTGTGAAAAAACACAGTCAGTTCCTTCATGGAAAAATGTTTGCAGTTGCCTGCACAATGATGATTGTACACCAGTGTGCACCTCTTCATTCGAAGGAAACTGATGGCTGTGAATGTCTTTCTACAGAGCTCCAACAATATGAAACTGACATATTTAGAGGTTGGGACTGTCTGGAGGATGTGTAAGGGCTTCTTAGTGAAACTTCTGCAGTGTAAGTCAAAACAACAGGAACATCAGCTCCAGGACACTTACGATGATCTTTTTCTTTAGCTGCAAGGGCCCACTGCTCATTGACTTTCTGGAACACAGTGCATCAATTAACCCACAGCAGTACATGGACACTTTGCAGAAATTGGAGCATGCCATCAAGCCCAAATGCCCACTCACATGTTGCCAAGGTGTTTCGACTACGCTGCAGAAGTTCTGACACCTGCTTACTTCCTATCCAATGGAAAATATTATGAACAAACAAAAGGTGTGGTGATGGGTAGTCTGTTATCACCTGTTGTGGAGGACGTATACCAGGATCAGTTTCAAGCAAAGGCACTACAAATCACCAAGATGAAACCAATGCATTTCTGTCGGTACATGGATGACACATTTGTAGTGTGACCACACATAGCAAAAGAGCTTCAAGAGTTTCTGGAGCATTTAAACTCCATCCTTCATAGTAGAAAATTCATTATGGAACTTAGAAAAAAGGCTTATGAGATTTCCTCGATATGTTAGCTAAGAGGAGATAGGACAGGTCCCTCGGTCATGTGTGTGTGTACATAGAAAAACACACATTGACCTCTTGGTCCATGCCTTGAGCCATCACCATCCATCACAAAGAAATTTGGTGCCAAATATTCTGGTCCTTGGAGCTTGAACACTTTCAGATAATGAGAGCCTAGCCCAAGAATTACAACATCTATGAATAGTGTTATGAAGTAATGTATAGCCAGATCATTAAATTGTAAGGGTGAAGGAGTCAAAATCAAGGATGCCTGAGAAAGAGCTCGAGACAGACTGAGGAAGAGAACCGAAAAATTTGGTATTGATTTTATGCTGGTCTAAGATCTGGAAACCCCCTAGGGGGTACATTGAGATTTTTATAGGTACTTGGACAGGAATTTGTTTGGTAGACACTGGTGGTCCTATTTGTGGCATTTCTGGTAAGTTAAGAGATAGATTGAAGAAAACATAATATTATGCATAAGTCCCTATCACAGGTGCTAGAATTAAAGGAACCACAGGAAAATTTAATAAATAGACAAGCTCTGATTTGATTCACAGTTGGTAATTTTATGTTTGAACCAGGTTGTCTAGTGGTCGCTGATCTGAATAAACACATTTTGTTAGTGATGGACTGGATAGTTAAAGCCAGTGTCTTGTAACTTGGAAAATATAAAGTTATTGTTTGTAGAATGAAAATCTGGAATTTGTGGAGTTTGTAGAAGCGAAATCTGAAATTTGAGAAGAAACTAAATTACACATGCAATTTAATGAAAACTGTAGCAATCAGTTAAGAGATGTTGATGTTTTTGGTGATTGGAACTACAGTTTTATGATAAAAGTTTGGTTAGTGACAGCCTTTTACAGTTAGTTTCAGGTAAAATAAACACAGCAGATAATTTGAGTAGTACAGAAAGAGATGATTTACATAAATTTTTGTGGGATTGCTGTGAAACAGAGAGAAGCCAGGTAGAGTGAAAGACTATATTTGTAGATTGAAACTGAGGAAACATGTCTTTTTCCATCAAATCCTATGATGTTCCCGTTTGCAAAAAGAAGAAGAAGAAGAAAGAAAGAAAATTAATAATAATAATAATAATTTGAAGAGAATTACAGAAATTGCAGACATTGAGGATAGTAGAGAGGGGCAGCAGCCAATAAAACAACACACTGGTTGCTGTTTCCAAGAAAGATGGGGGTGTAAGATTAGTCCTTGATTCTGGGCCTGTGAGTAAATTCTTAGAAAGGGAGACAGATCATCATACATCCACAGAATAACTTTTGAGCAAATTCCATGACACTAAATACTTTATTAGTCTTGACTTGAAATGAGTTTTTCAGCAAATTACTTTAGAACCCAACTCTAGACAATAAACAGCATTTCTGTACAACAGGAAGAGTTTTCAATACTGTATTGTACATTTTGGTCTAAACATATCTTTTGCAGAATCTATACATGCTTTGGACTTTGTGTTAGGTAGTGATCTACTCTTGAAACTGATTGTTTATGTAGATGAGATTTTGGTTACTAGTAAAACATGGGAAGAACACACACAAATTTTGAGGGAGATTTGCAGAAAAGTTTAGACAGGGAGGCATGACCGCAAAATTAGAAAAGTGCAAGTTTGATATGAAAGAGTTAAATTTTCTGGGTCACACAATTAATGAAGAGGGAATTCTGCCTGATAAAAACAACCTTTTGGCCATTGCAGAATTTCCAAGACCAAAGACAAAGAAAGAACTTAGATCATTCTACAGTTTATGTAACTTTTACAGGCAGTACATCAGAACACAGTTAGTGCACCATGTTTTCATGAGTTACCAAAGAAAAATTGTATCTGGGAATGGACTGAAGAGTGTCAGGAAGTTTAATGAAATTAAGAAACAGCTATTCAATAATGAAATACTACACAGACCCAATTACTCATTGACATTTTATTTAATGACTGATGGAAATGATTATGACTTAGGTGTACACTTGTTTCAAGAGAGCAAAATTAATGAAAAGATATAAAACCATTCAATCAGTTTTGGTAGTAGGGGTTTACAAAAACATGGGAAGAGCTACACTGTTACCGAGAAGGAGCCTGTAGCCATCATTTGGGGTTTTAAGAAATACAAGAATTACCTAGTAGGATACAAAGAAATAGTTTACACCAAATACAAAGCATTATGTTATATACAAGAGTGAAAATTGTACCACAGCAGAATTACCAGGTGGGCAGTTTATTTGCAACAATTTGATTATACCATCCAGTATATAAAAGTACTGTATTCTGTCTACATTACTAGTGGGGGGTGAACATGAAAATGACAGCTTTCAGGACAACAGAAATTTCAGAATAATGGATATTCAGGGAATTAAGGGACAAAGAGAAAGTGTAAAAATTTGTGAACAGTTAAGATGAAATCAGAACCAAGATGATGAGTGGCAACTGGTGAAAAGTTATTCAACAAAGAAAGGTCATGAAAAAGTAAAAAAAATATTACCAGGTTTATAAAGAAATTTTATTTCAAAGAGCTATGAGCAGAAAGATAATACACTGTTTCACAAATGATTATTTTCAGAAAGTAGGTAAATACATGTTATCTTATCTGATAATAAAAGTTAATTTACATCAAATGTATGGAGAGAGTTTGTTAGTGATGAAAACATAAAACTCATTCTTGTATCAGTTTATTTATCATCTGGCAATCCAACTGAAAGATATATGGGAGAGATTGGCAGACTTTGCAGAACATATTGTGCAAAAGATCATAATTGGTACTGTTAAATTAGTCAGTTTGAAGATATACTGAATAGCCTACAGCATACTATCACATGTTTTGCTCCATGTGAGGTAAATTCCAACAAGAGGCCAGCGAATTTACTTTAGAGATTAGTTACCCAACATGTACCCTCTGCCATGCACCTCATGGTGGTTTGCTTTGTACAGATGTAGATGCACAGAATTGCCTGCAGATAAAAAAGAGGAGATTGTTAAGAAAAATATGGAGTTGTATCATAGTAAAAGAAAACAAAAACATGATAGGAAACTGAAAGTCCCTGAGCCCGAAGTAGAAAATCTTGCCTTAACTGAAAGCTATGAAAATTCTAAAGCCATCACTAAAATCACAAAGAAATTTTTTGACATCTGTGTTAGACCATTTGACACCATGGAGATTTCACATCCAAATGCATACAGATTGATAACCCTAAATCACCCAAATTATTTACACTAAGAAATGTCACTCACCTGAAGCCTAATTATAAATAATGACTAACCCTCAGGGAGGGATACACACACCTATCAACTTATAACAGTTTTAACCTGCATTGTTTTATTTAAAATATTTGATCACTTGTACCTTATCTGACTGAATGTTGAGATATAATTGACATTTATCTACATTTTGTCAGTTTACTTGTGAGAATTTTACCAATTGAATGCAGTTGCTATATACGTTATCATACGACTTTCAATACCAGATCCTTGGGGGGCTACAAACTCTGAATACCAAGCAAGTGGTGAATGCAAGATCCCCTAGCTAATGCAGCATTTGTTTCATAACATACCAATGCCACATTCTTAAATGCCTTTCTTTACAGACATGTCTATCTGACTTGAGTTTGAGGAGAAATAGTTAAGAATTTTCTACATCTTATCAGTTTACATAGGAAGATTTTACTAATTGAACACTTTGACTTGGTGACACATTTACTCTAACACACATGATGTTAGCGATGAGTCAGATGCTCACTACTTCTGAATATACTGCTTTTGTAATCTAACACTATGAGGATATGATTTTCTACACTAACACTTACTATAATTAGATTATATAAGGCACGTTCAAATCAATGAAGAAGAACTTTTCTACAAGACACTGGGTCGCAGTGCTAAGAAAATATATCTGCAGCTGTGGTCCTGATATACTTAGCCGCACTGAATGCTATGCTACACGTTTGCTTATGATGCTTACATATATCGAATACCTTTCTACAACAGTACAGTACACGTATGGGGTGACAGTTATTGAACTATGTTTAAAAAAAAAACAGTTACAAACAACAGAGTACACACTATATATTCCACATGTAAATGTCTCTACAGATATTTGGATTTAGGTTATGACATGTTCGATACGCCTGCCATCATTGGCTATGATGTGATGCAGATGGATAGTGAAATAAATTTCGATGACCTTTTGAATGTTTTTTTTTTGCTCAGCAATGGTTTTGGGGTTATTGTTGTACACCTTGTCTTTAATGTAGCCTGACAAAAAGGAGTTGCATATGTTCAGACCTGGAGAACACGGCAGCCAATCAAGGCCCATACCAATGGCCTGCTTAAATAGGGTCAAGCTCCATGTTGCATGAACCATATCTTGTCAGAATTAGGGTCACTTTGGATAAAGGGGATGAAATCATCTTACTAAACCTTCACATCCCATTCAGTAGTCACCGTGCCATGAAGGAATATTGCGCCAATTATTCCATGACTGGACATTGCACACCACACAGTCATCCGTTGAGGGTGAAGAGACTTCTCGGTCGTGGAATGCAGGTTCTCAGTCCCTCAAAATGAGCCAATTTTTCTTATTGAAGAACCCATCCAAATAAAAGTGGGATTCATCGCTAAACCAAACCATACTATGCATACTAATTCCCATCATCCCCACAGCCAACTGTAAAGTTTTAACATCTTAACACACGCCGTTCAGAAGTTATGACGATTTTATTTCATATAGTTCAATAATTGTCACTCTGTAAATACACACTTTTATTTGAGATTTTTTGATGTTACAATTATTTCAGTGAAGCTTGTGGAAGAATACTGATAATCGAAACTGAAGTAGAAAGAAACAATAACGCTTTAATGCTGATGTTTTTATACACATGCACTATGATGACATTGTACTATGATTATTTATTGTTTATTATCTTACACACACCGTGATGATATGAGGTATGCTACAGTCAAATTGATGATTACAGATCCTTAAGTTGAACTTGATTGAATGAAATGAGTTAGAATGAGATGCTGTAACAAGGAAAGAGAAAATTGCACTCTTAAGCTAGACATCAAAGATTGATTTTACACTGACATAAAATAATTATGATCTTTATTAATATAACTGATTACATGATACTACTACTACTACTACTACTACTACTACTACCACCACTACTACTACTACTTACCATTGGCTTACACTTGTGCAAGAGATTGCATGAGGGATAAAGATATTCTAACTAATGATTACTTTGAGATTGAGTACTTTATAGCAAGGATATTGCTTGTTTGATTTATTGAAGCTTGATAAGTGGTTGGCATTGATCCAACAAACTTAAATGGGGGTCTGACATACTGTCCAGTGCACATCCTTGCACATATGTGTGTGTATTATATACACACTGAAGTGCCAAAGAAAACAAGAGCCTGTTGCAGTTGTTAGATCAGTTACTGCTGCTACAATGGCAGGTTGTCAAGATTTAAATGAGTTTGAACATGGTCTTATAGTCGGTGCACAAGCGATGGGACATGGCGTCTCCGAGGTAGCGATGAAATGGGGATTTTCCTGTACAATCATTTCAGGAGTGTACTGTGAATATCAGAAATCCAGTAAAACATCAAATCTCCGACATCGCTGCAGCCCGAATATGATCCCCCAAGAATGGGACCAACGATTGAAGAGAATTGTTGAATGTGACAGAAATGCAATTCTTCCCTAAACTGCTGCAGATTTCAATGCTGAGCTATTGACAAGTGTCAGTGCATGAACCATTCAATGAAACATCATCAATATGGGCTTTCAGAGCTGAGGGTCCACTTGTGTACCCTTGATGACTCTACGACACAAAGCTTTATGCCTCACCTGGGATCGTTAACACTGACATTGGACTGTTGATGACTGGAACCATATCTGGGGTACCTTGCAACATGCTGTACAGAAAAGATCTCCACCTCCTCGTACTCTTATGAATTTATGGGCAGCCCTGCAGGATTCAAGGTGACAATTCCCTCCAGCACTATTTCAGACATTAGTCAAGTCCATGCTGTGTCGTGTTGCGGCACTTCTGCTTGCTTGCGGAGGCTCTACACAATATGAGGCAGGTGAGGGTCCACTTGTGTACCCTTGATGACTCTACGACACAAAGCTTTATGCCTCACCTGGGATCGTTAACACTGACATTGGACTGTTGATGACTGGAACCATATCTGGGGTACCTTGCAACATGCTGTACAGAAAAGATCTCCACCTCCTCGTACTCTTATGAATTTATGGGCAGCCCTGCAGGATTCAAGGTGACAATTCCCTCCAGCACTATTTCAGACATTAGTCAAGTCCATGCTGTGTCGTGTTGCGGCACTTCTGCTTGCTTGCGGAGGCTCTACACAATATGAGGCAGGTGTGTTCCTTTGGCTCTGCAATGTGTGTGTCTATATATGAGAGAACACTTTGTACTGTAGATATGTAAATGCACTTGAAATTTCGCACTTGAATCTTACAGTATAATTCTTTCGTAATATAATTTATTTTGTTGTTGTTGTTGTTGTTGTTGTTGTTGTGGTCTTCAGTCCTGAGACTGGTTTGATGCAGCTCTCCATGCTACTCTATCCTGTGCAAGCTTCTTCATCTCCCACTACCTACTGCAACCTACATCCTTCTGAATCTGCTTAGTGATTCATCTCTTGGTCTCCCTCTACGATTTTTACCCTCCACACTGCCCTCCAATACTAAATTGGTGATCCCTTGATGCCTCAGAACATGTCCTACCAACCTTCTTCTGGTCAAGTTGTGCCACAAACTTCTCTTCTCCCCAATCCTATTCAATACTTCCTCATTAGTTATGTGATCTACCCATCTAATCTTCAGCATTTTCTGTAGCACAACATTTCAAAAGCTTCTATTCTCTTCTTGTCCAAACTATTTATCATCCATGTTTCACTTCCATACATGGCTACACTCCATACAAATACTTTCCGAAATGACTTCCTGACACTTGAATCTATACTTGATGTTAACAAATTTCTCTTCTTCAGAAACGCTTTCCTTGCCATTGCCAGTCTACTTTTTATATCCTCTCTACTTCAACCATCATCAGTTACTTTGCTCCCCAAGTAGCAAAACTCCTTTACTACTTTAAGTGTCTCATTTCCTAATCTAATTCCCTCAGCATCACCCGACTTAATTCGACTACATTCCATTATCCTCGTTTTGCTTTTGTTGATGTTCATCTTATATCCTCCTTTCAAGACGCTATCCATTCCATTCAACTGCTCTTCCAAGTCCTTTGCTGTCTCTGACAGAATTACAATCTCATCGGCGAACCTCAAAGTTTTTATTTCGTCTCCATGGATTTTAATACCTACTCCGAATTTTTCTTTTGTCTCCTTTACTGCTTGCTCAATATACAGATTGAATAACATCGGGGAGAGGCTACAACCCTGTCTTACTCCCTTCCCAACAACTGCTTCCCTTTCGTGTCCCTCGACTCTTATAACTGCCATCTGGTTTCTGTACAAATTGTAAACAGCCTTTTGCTCCCTGTATTTTACCCCTGCCACCTTTAGAATTTGAATGAGAGTATTCCAGTCAACACTGTCAAAAGCTTTCTCAAAGTCTACAAATGCTAGAAACGTAGGTTTGCCTTTCCTTAATCTTTCTTCTAAGATAAGTCGTAAGGTCAGTATTGCCTCACGTGTTCCAGTATTTCTACGGAATCCAAACTGATCTTCCCCGAGGTCAGCTTCTACTAGTTTTTCCATTCCTCTGTAAAGAATTCGTGTTAGTATTTTGCAGCTGTGGCTTATTAAACTGATTGTTCGGAAATTTTCACATCTGTCAACACCTGCTTTCTTTGGGATTGGAATTATTATATTCTTCTTGAAGTCTGAGGGTATTTCGCCTGTTTCATACATCTTGCTCACCAGATGGTAGAGTTTTGTCAGGACTGGCTCTCCCAAGGCCGTCAGTAGTTCCAATGGAATGTTGTCTACTCCGGGGGCCTTGTTTCGACTCAGGTCTTTCAGTGCTCTGTCAAACTCTTCACGCAGTATCGTATCTCCCATTTCATCTTCATCTACATCCTCTTCCATTTCCATAATATTGTCCTCAAGTACATCGCCCTTGTATAGACCCTCTATATACTCCTTCCACCTTTCTGCTTTCCCTTCTTTGCTTGGAACTGGGCTTCCATCTGAGCTCTTGATGTTCATACAAGTGGTTCTCTTATCTCCAAAGGTCTCTTTAATTTAACAAACGTTTATCCAGTGCTGTAATTATTTGTGGGAAGCCCTCAAATACTGGAAATTTTAGTATCACATTCAGAAATTCTTATGTCTACACAATGTAACAGTGTCTTGTATGAATCGTATTATTTGAATTAGAGTTCAAGATGACAGAATTTTGAGTTAAATTAATAGAATTGGGTAAATAGTGCATCAGGTTGCACAGATCTCAGACACCAAATTTTATATGTTATTTAAACGTCAGTTTTATTATCATATAGTATACTGTGGTTTTATAACATGATGATAACTTTAATACTTTGTATGTCAAATGTATTTTCAAGCTGACAAGTTATATTCATGGGTGGTCTTTTTTTAAGAAGTTTGGATGAGACTTGGATCTCTTAGACAGATAAGCCTCTTCGGGGGTATTGTAATAAAACAGCCCCTTTAGCATCCTTTGCCACCTCTGAAGAGACTACATTTATTTTATGCTTAATTAATCGTTTGATGTACACTTCTACACTGCACCTATACCAGTAATTAGGCAATTTACATAAAATTGAGTTTGTTACTGTACTCTGCACTCAGTAACAAGTTTGTGAACATGCTAGGCATATTTTATTTTCAATATTACTAAGTAATTAATTGATGTGAACTTGCTAAGCCAATGAGTCTGTTAATAAATATTTATTGAAAACCATAATGGCCCGTACAAACAAAGTGTATTTTGCAGCTTATAAATTTATTTTTGGCAAATTTACCAATCTATTATACTTATTGTGTTATCCAGAATATCTTTTCTTCCAAGAGTGCTCATAGTGCAATGCATGTAGAATGATTACTGTGTTGTTTGGAAAGTATGAGAGATGTACTGGCAGAAGCAAAGCTGTGAGGGAGGATCATGAATTGTGCCCAGACAGCTTAGCCAATAGAATGTTTGCCTGCTATAGATGAAAGTTTAGAGTCAAATGAAATTTCTATCATCACATAACATATCTCTTACAATCAAAGATTGTGACATAGGTGACTTGTCAGTTTTAAGACTAACATACAGACTAATAAACTAATCTAAGATGATAATACATATGTATTACTTCACATGGTTATCAGTTTTTAAAAAAAGCTATGATTATAATACACATGGTGTTACTTTTTAGAGGGGTACTATATTACATAGTCATCATTCAAGAAATCTTCTACACTATAGTAGCATTTACTTTTAAAATATTTTTCCAGGTCTCCTTCGGTATTTTTTAGACGTGGATCACTTTTCCTCTGACAGATTTTATTTACAAATTTCATGCTCATATAGTGTGAAGCTTTTTCATAAAGTTTAAGTCTTTGGGTAGGTAGCATGTAACTTTCCCGAAGTCTACTCTCATACTAATGCAGAAAGCAGTTGTCCTCAAAAAGTTGTGGGTTTCTCTTTGCAAAAATAAGAATTTCATATATATACATGCTTGGAATGGACATTAGATCTAGTATTTCGAATGGGGGTTTGCAGTGTTGGTTCTTTTTAGCTTCCACAATGACTTGGATGATCTTTTCTTGTAGTCTGAAGGCTTTGAGGAATTAGTTTTCTCAGACCACCAGAGAATTATACTATACTTAACTACTGGAACAAAATATGCATAATATAAAGTGTTTTAAACTGCTAAATCAGTTATACTAAAAAAGATTATCGTGACCACACAAGATTATTGAGTCGACTTAGAATGCTGTCTACATGATAACTCCACAACATATCTTTATGTATTAACACACCAAGGAATTTGACACAGCTTGCAGTGTCCAGTTTTTTTGTCCATATAACTAATTTTGCTTATACATGATGCTGATTGTTCTGTGATGAAATGAAAAATTCCTGTTTTTGCAAAGTTTAATTTCAAATTATTATTTTTTACCCATGCCTCCACTTCCCCAAGTGTCTGCTCAATACAGCAGATTAAGTCTCCATCGATTTCCCAGCAGACTACTGCTATTGAATCATCTGTATAAAGGTTGGTATCTGACTCAGCCTGGCATGGCATATCATTGATGCAACACAAAAATAGTAGTGGCCCTAATATCTAGGATTGTGGGACACCTAATTGTACATGTTTCCAGCCAGAAAGGAATTTCTTGCCACTGTTATTAATAAGTACTCTTTGTTTTCTAGAGATTTTCCTTGAAAACCATAGCTAGTAAATTTTTGCAGAAGCCGGTCATGATTTACAGTGTCAAAGGCTTTGGTAAGATCTCAAAATGTGCTTGATATACACATTCTGTTACCAAGACAACTGCTAACTTTTGCGACCAATTCATTTATTTCAGGGGTTATGTGGCAGCCTTTCTTGAAACCTTACTGGTTGCTTAAAATAATATTTTGGCATGAATCATAATTTTCTATGTAGTCACACACTACTCTTTCAAATATTTTTTTTAAAAAAATTAGTAACATGAGATAACCCTATGGTTTCCCATTTCATCTTTTTTGCCCTTTTTATGAACTAGCAAAACTTCAGCACATGTTAACTGATATGGAAAACACCATTCTTTGAAAGACTGGTTGGTTATGAGGGAGAGTGGATGTGCAATACTGTGACCTGATTTTATCATTTTAGTGAGAACGTCATCCCAACCCACTGAGTCTAAATTTTTTGGGGACATCGTGCCTTTAATGACATCAAAGCTTGAAACGTGAAAATTTAAAACCCAAGCAATTTCTCTGTGCAATATTAAGAACTGTACTTGGTGGTGAGCAGTCACCAATTTTGTTACAACTAATGAAGGAATTATTGAAGGCTTCACAAATGGAACTGGAATCTGTAACTGTCCTGCCATTTATCTTTGGTTTAGAGTTACATTTTCTCTCCGTTTCACTGCCAAACTTACTGCTTATAACAGGCCAGACACCTTCAATTTTTTTTTCTTTTTTCATTTCAAATGCATGTATTGTTTGCAGTATGCTTTGCTTGTTTAACCACTCTGTCAAATGATTTTTTGTATGTGCTTACACATTTAAGAAATTCTGGATTTCAGTTAACTTTTGACTACATACGCAGTTTCCTCTTCTGCATGGTAGACACTCCAAATCCTTTTGTTACCCAAGACCTATTTTTATGAGACTCAGTCCAGGAAAGCATTCATTTAATATGCTCATGAATTCAGTTGAAAAGTTATTGTAGTTGTCATTTGCTAAGATGTGTTTGCTGACTGACCATATGGCGAGGCTTAGTTTTTTAATAAATACTTCCACATTTTCTTGGCTGCTGTTCCTACATCTATTTGTTGTGCCACCTAAATCTAATTTTGATAATTATACAAATAGCACTGCATGGTCTAATACTCCTAAACTTACAATACATTTTTATTTGATGCTGTAATTATAACTACTAACAGTGTTACCAATACATGTTGAAGTACTTGCTGTAACTCTTGAGCAGTGGTCAAAATTTAGATATAGTCCATTTGTGGCTATCAGATTCTTTAAATGTGAAGCAAATTTGTCATCAGTACTTACATCTATGTAAGTCAGTACAACTAACTGGTTTCTTATGCAGTTTTTCAGTTTTTAATTTATGTGACATAGTTTCAAATTTACCAAAGAACAAAGAACGTACATGGTACCCAGGGATAAAATGTATACTGATGATTAACATGTTGTACTCTAAGTTCTACACAACAACTTTCAAAAGTAAGTTCTTCATTTAAATGGCTAAAATTCTGTCCAATTTCATTGTTTACTGATGAATGAACTACTATGCAAGAGCCTCCATACTTGTTAGTTCTACAAAAGCTGGCAGCCAGTTTGTAGCCTGGAAGTTCATTAAGCAGACTGATATTTTTAGTTTTTAGTCCAATGTTCATTTAGACATATTACCTTTAATGACTGTTTAATACTTTCTAACAGAATTTGGTTGTCTTATAGTTTGCTCATGATTCCTTCAGATAGATCTCCAATGTCCAAATGCATAATGAAGTTACTGCGGGTACTGCATACATATTAGGTAAAGCACCTAGAAAACTAGTTTGTTCACATGGTAAAGAAACTTCCAGCTGTGTATTGAGTACTTCTTCTGTATTGTTAGAGTTGGGCCAAATTCGATTAGAATTGGTCCCTTTCACTAGTCTCTCTGTGTGTAGGCACTTGAGGTGATGGCTTGTTTCCTTTTGCAGCTGTTTCTGTGCATTATTTTGTCAACAGTCTAGTTTATATCTGACGCGAGTCTCTTCTTGCCAGATTGATTCAAGTGTTCAAATGGTTCAAATGGCTCTGAGCACTATGGGACTTAACTTCTGAGGTCATCAGTCCCCTAGAACTTAGAACTACTTAAACCTAACAAACCTAAGGACATCACACACATCCATGCCCGAGGCAGGATTCAAACCAGCGACTATAGCGGTCGCGCAGTTCCAGACTGTAGTTCCTAGAACCACTCGGCCACACCGGCTGGCAATTCAGGTGTTGTCCATGCATTGTGAAACTAGCTTTTTCATAATTGTTAACGTTGAGAAGTTTATGTTTTTAAACTTCGAGCAGAAGTGTTTTAATTTTTCATTCATTCATCGAATTTCAGTATTTACACAAGACCAGTCCACCGTATCAAACCTCACAGGTAGATTCATCACTAAAATGTTTGTAGTCGAAAACAAATGCAAGATAATGACCAATTTTTTGATAAATTCACTAGCCTCATTGCGGTAAACTTCATTTCACACCACTATGAGAACAACACGATCACTTTTAGTAGAAATGGCACATTATTCTTTGACTCTACTAATCACATTTTCGAACTTCGCTCTAAGCTTAAACAAAATCTGAGACAGTCACGTTGTCTTTTGCAGAGTCCGATTCAAAGTTTGAAAAATTGCGTGCATGACTATCTCCGAATATTTTAACTTTTATTCCATGATGCATTTGTTTTTGTGTTGCTGCAGAACTGTTCTTTGCAGATTTTCCATCAGTTTTTGATGGTCCATTTTTGCACATGTTTTTAAGAATTGCAGTGGTGTCTTCTTCATTTTCAGATGCAATCTTTTTATTGGTTGCATACTGGATCTGTGTAGAATGTTGTTTCTTGTCCACTTTTGCTACACAGTCTTTTTCTCTAATATTTTCATTCCTACCATTTTAGATGTAGCACCATTTCTTGGTTATAAGGGGGTTAAATGTTTTGAAACACTTATTTTTTTCCATTTTTAAACTATTGCTGTTCCCCAGAATTTTGTATATGTGTTCCAAAGCAGCACATTTCATATGTAACACTTCAGTATCACTTTGTAGAAACTGAATTACTGAGTCCATGTCTCTGATAATGTTTATGTACTTTTTTCACGCGTTTCTATTACACAGGCATCACAAGACCATGAGTAGTCCACAGTTATCAATTTTATGTCTATTTTGAAACAGTTTTCATGAAACCACCATTTACAACATTTGCACTGGATACCTTTCCTGTCACACATATTACAATCACTATCACTTTTTAATTCATTTTTATCGGAGCAGTTTACACCTCTTAGTCCAATCAACACCATCTTGAGTCAGGCCCCTGTCAGCACACACTTTTACTATGCCAGCAAGTTTTAGGGACATTATCTTTAAAACTATGCTCTGCTCAAAAAAAATAAGTAGCCCCTGAAAGCAAGAGATATGTAGCTCACATGAAAGCATAGCACAAATACTTTGCTCATGGGTTAAAATTTCTGTCCAATATTCTGGAGCTGTGGGTATTGAAGTGATATGAACCAGCTAATAGGTATCACAGCCCTTCATAGGAGTGGGTTATTGTACTCTTCAACAGGTGAGCTTAACCTTATTAGATGTCCTCAGTTTTCATAGTGGTTTGTGCAGTACACCATTTTTTCCCCTCAAATGTTCTATAAGTTGTAGCAGTAACAGTCTGCCATTTGTCAGATTTCTGATCTCTGAACATAAATCCATCAGACTGTTTTCTGTTAGCACCAACTTTCTACAAATGCAGTGTTTTCTCAGTACTATCAACTGTTTGGTGTCCAATAGAATATTACATACTGTAACTGCAAAAAATTCGATGCCACAATGCGTAAGCCACTAAACGAATTCACAATTAGCAATGCAGTTTTTTCTTAGTGCTATCAACTGTTTGGTATCCAACAGAATAATATACACTGTAACTGCAAAAAATGCTGCCACAATGCTTAAGCATCTCAATAAATTCACTCTTACCTTTCATATGTTCAGTGCAGTTTGGGAAGCTGCATTTCAGATGTATATCAATGGCACTCGTTATATGTCCACAAAAAATTTCGTTCAACAATGATGATAATGTTAACACTCCTTTTGGGAAGATGGTGCTACACATAAGTTGGAAAAACTGCTTTTGCTATCCAAAGAACCCATGCCCATGAAACAAGGCATTTTTAAGTATCATACGCAGACATTCACACGGCCATCAAAATAAAGCACTCTGCTGTTCATCCTCCTCTCCCTTTAAAGCAAAGACATACCAAACATCAGAGGTGCTAAGAAATAACAGCAAACTGAAGTCCACTCAAAAACCAGTGAAACAACTCACATGGAGACGTTCCATTACACTATGCCTCCAACAAAAAACAATGAGCAGGGTGTAACCTTTCCATGGAATGGAATTTCCAAACTTTTCTTCACTAAGATTTACTAGATAATGTCAAAGAAATAGTCAAAGAAAAAGACATGTAAACAGAAAACAAAACCTGCACCAAGCAATTGACGGTCAAATTTTATCATAAATTAACCTCTTACACCCACACTCTTCATTTAACTGTGTTCTTGGAGGAAATAAGTCAATATAGGCCACTTCTGGAACAGTAAAGTTTACCTGTGGCCTTTGTGTTACAAATTTAATGTAATTTGATGAATGTTACCGTGATGGGGTTATCCATATGTAGAATGCAAAACACAGACCAAAAAATTTAATAAATTATTTCCACAAGAAAATAGTGAGCACCAAAAATGCCATGAATATATAAACACTTAAGAATAAGCCAATTATAATAAAATACACTAAGTCACAAGATTAAATAATACAGAAAAGACATCAGAAAATAAAATAAAACATAAGCATTATCTAGAATACAAGTTGTACACAAAGATGCATCAATTTTATATCATAACCTGCTAGTGTTAAATGTCAAAGCCACTCTCTTTTGATCACTCCATGATATCAAATCATTTTTTAAATATATTTAGGACGGCTGAAAACATTGGGAAATACACCAGTAGTGTCCAGAATGGGATTTTCTTTTCACTAGCATTAAGTCACCTATCAGATGGACCCAAGGATACTCAGTACAATTTAACCAGACATCTGAAAGTCAACACAGTAAAACAACACATGCCACAGATATAATCAGCAATTAGTCAGACTGACCAAAATTTATCAAACACACAGACAAAACATCAGTCATTCAAATTGACTAAAGTTCGTAAAACACACAGACAAAAACATTGATAAAACTATTCTTATTCATTGCACTTTGAACATG
The DNA here is from genome assembly GCF_021461385.2 of Schistocerca piceifrons. Taxonomy (NCBI): domain Eukaryota; kingdom Metazoa; phylum Arthropoda; class Insecta; order Orthoptera; family Acrididae; genus Schistocerca; species Schistocerca piceifrons. The sequence continues at coordinate 118,343,648 of NC_060144.1, forward strand.
CAGTTGTCACAAGCACAAACGCTGATGATAAAGAAACATATTGTTGGACTTTCGGCGAGGATACCTGGAGACTAACGGCTGGGCTCGATTTTGGGGTTGTCAGAGACCGTAGATTGTTCATCCACAATACAGGTGACCTCCCTGCCTCTGACATTTCTCAAAAGAACTGCAATGTGGCTCATGTTGATCCCCACCATCTTGCGTACTCAGCCACACCACAGACATGGTGGTACGTACAGGTACAGTGGATGGGAAGAAACATCAGATTCAGGATACTTCCATCTCACAACTAGCAACCGTGTAAGAATGGCAAGCACTAATTCTGTATTGACTAGAGTTCAGTGGACATCATCATCATCATCATCATATCTTGTGACAGAAAGCCAAGTGTCACCTTGCTGCAATCAGTTGGACTGATGTGAGTGCATTGCCTTGCCTCACTGACATCTAATTGTGGTGTGGCATCATCTGTAAGTGGGACACTGACAGCCATGGTGAATAGCACACTCCCTGTGAACACCAATGCCCATTTTCTTCCACTGACTTTATCTTAGACAGCACTGTGATACATGATTCTCTTGTAGCAAGCTATGCATGCCTCATCAGTGCTCCAGTGGGTGGGTCATGCACATGCACTGCTATGATCATTTTACAGCTGCTTGTGGCATGTTAAGTGGGTCAGTGGGCAGGGTGACTCTGGCCTCCATGGACAGATGATCAGCCAAGGTTATCCACATCACAAGTTGTACTGAGCCACAGCCACACCCAGGTAGTGGCTGTCATGATGCCACAGGAGAATGGAACCATTTCGCTCTTTCACAGGGCTGTAAGCTGAAGACCAGCAGGACTCCAAGCTGACACAGTGGAAGTACCCGGGACACCCCACATTCATCCATCACTAACTGGCCTTGCCCACAGGCACTGAATCACGGCGATGTGCATTTCTCACTACTGACTGGACTCAGTGTCAATATAAACAAATAATATAACACTTAAGTAAGAAATTACAAAATCCATCATTTTCCACCAATAATAGCTTTACAGGGTGGGTGGTTTCCAACCTAACATTAAACTTGCTGTTACCTAGAAGAATACAAAAATTACTAGCACCAAAGATTCAGCTTCATAACACGGGTCTCATAATATGTTTTAAGTTGATTACTAGTTATGCTTTGCAAGATAAACAAGATGACAATAGAATAATACTGCCAAAATATAAGTTCCATTCCTAATTACAAACAGTGACAGCTCATTCAAATCAAATGCTTTACCAAAACACGCCCTTGACTCAAAACGGTAGCAAATTAAATGGCAAAGCAATATTTCTACATAACAAATAGACAACACTCATTCAAACAACATTGGATTCATTCTCACAGGTTTTAGGTGGTGTTAGTTTCAACTACACTCACACTGTCTACCACTCTATTTAATTCACAACTACCAACATGTCACTATACTACACTTCCTGCTATCTCCCTACTACTGCCAATTACTACTATAAAATACATAAACACACAGATCTACTCATGTGACATCAACCAAATTTTCACTACTACTAAATGATAGATATGAGCTACTTGTCTCTCTCAGCTCATGTCCTTCACATTATTCCATGGTTTCCTCATGTGTCACACAGTATGGTCTCATGGCCTTGCACCTATCAGCAGAAATTCACCCCATATCTAAAACATAGTTGCATCTATTTGTGATATCAGTCCACAAATACACTTCATCAAAGCAGATGCACATCCCTGAAGAATCATAAAAACATTTCATTATAACCTACACATTATTTCAATCGTAAAATTACTTTAACTTAACAACACTAATCAGCTCCTCATATAGAGAACAACTTAAATGTAACCAGTGCTACTTGACTGTTCCTTACAGACAACAAATTCACTTTTGATTACACGGGATATAACATGCTCTTTAAACAGAGTGCAAACTTTAATTTAGCCAAGACACCACTGACTCTTCTTTAAGGAGGTTAAAATTCAGCCTAACAAATACACATAATTTACTGCGTGACATTTTCCTTATCAACACTGAAAATCAAATTATAATAAATCTCCTACTGATGCCTATAACAGACAATTTGACTAAAAATCAAATTTAACATTCATCTATGTCTCATTATTTTTTCAATTACTCCCACTCATCCCTATCTCTTGCCTGGTTCGTTACCTTGGCACTTGACCAGGCTAACTTTTATTCTCACCTCTTTTTATTCACTCCTATTCCTTCCAGATTATATTTATTGGCTTCCATTTGAGTTGGTATTCCTCTCATGAAAACAAATTCATTTAATACAGTTCCTCAATGAACTTCTTAAACTTTACATAAATATAAATATTATTGTTAATCACAAAAATGGTTAACCACAAAGTATGGTCTAACAAAACTTATATGTTCCCACACTTGGAACTCATAAAAGAAATTCTTATTTACACAAGGTGCCTCAGACAATACCTGTTAATGGTTACTAGGTATGTGATACAATCTCATTCAATTGATCTCCAACATTTCCCACTCACTAGCAGAGCCTTTCTCTATAATTTTAGCAGATACTTTGGTCCTTCCACATTCTGTTGATGGAAAACTTATCCCACTTCTGTAATTGACAACAACCTCTGGTTCTAATCATAATTCAGATTGAGCAAGATCTCTCAGGCACCTTATTCTGACTCAATTTACAAAATACAACTACCAAAAAGTAACTTGATGGGGTTTCCCTCGACATTTTTCATTGACACCTCCACCTGAATCTATAACTGGGCAGTGGGTACTCATGAAATCAGTCCCCAATATAACTTCAATGTTCATCAGAGGTATGATTAAAAAATTAACTTCAAATTAGCTTCCTTGACACATAAAGGGAACTTGAGTCTGACATTTGGCCTCCACAATCTTTCCATAAACAGCTCCCACCACCTTTGTCCCCCTCAACAGCAAGATGGGCCACGCTCCTGCCTCTCTGCATTTCCAACACATGGCCTCACTAATGACAGAGAAAGGATTACTGATATGATAGAGGTACCTTCCTAATAGAAATAGTAATGACAGGGCTAACAGTTGAAATCTTCTTCTTGGTGAGCTCCTGCAACACCACCTCCCATATATCTTCCTATACAATGTAATGTACACAATATAGCATTGCTCTGGTTCATTGCCCAGAACTCTTTCTCTGGCTGACAGATGGCCTAGCAGTGACAGCTGTCTGTTGTCCAGTGGGTTGTTCTGAGAATCAGCTAACTTGATCTTCACCCCCTGCGGGAATAACTACTGTAGTGTCACGGAATAGTAAAGAGTTGGAAACGTGGAATATTGTCAAAGTTTCGTTGCCTATGCCGAGAGCCAGAGGCAGTAGGTTAGCCAAGAAATAAGAGGATTGCAGATATATCGGAATGTGTCATCACGCAGGGGCAATGGCCTGGTTACACACACCAGGCAAGAGAGAATTGCTAAGCATGCAGGTTTGTGTTAGACGGAGACTTTAGTAGAGTGCAAGACAGAGGTATAGCGTCAGCTGTACTGCATTTCACAACTTCGCGTAAGTCTGCCGTAACAACACGTGACTCTGTCGAAAGAACACCTAAGGGGCGAGTACGACAGATGAATCAGCAGTATAAGTAGAACGAATGCGTTCATTACAAACGAGCATGACGTCAGAACGTCGCTCATGCTTCCTTTAAATATGCCAGCTTTGATAGCAACAACGCATGCGCAGTTAGACTTGCAGTGAGATGTGTACTGGGTCGCTTCGTAGTGCTCAGCTCAGTGATCGACATGGTAATCTTTATTAAGGAGATGTTGCAGTAAGGGCAACCCATCCAGCAGCAGACGTGAGGGGACAGTACCAGCTCTGGTCCTCTCTGCTGCTGCTGTCAATCATTAACCCAGGATTAGCAGACATCGCAGCAGCCTTGCTCGCCGCCAATGCTACCACATCAGTGAGCCGTCGTCGAAATCGTGCGGGGCGTAGGCCCTGTGCACCTGCTGTCACAACCGGGTGAGCCGACGATGCTGGGGGACTACAGCCCGTTCCGCCCGTCCACCGCGAATGAGCCACCAGGAGGAGCAGTGAAGAAGACGGGGTGGGATAGAGTACACTCCGCACTACGAGAACACCTTCCATGCCGACAGCACCGGAACTCCAAGCCAGGCGCCTCCAGCCACATGCGACCAAAGCATGAAGTAAGGACATTCCTTCGCTACGTCACAGCACATGGCGCTGCGCTAGCACGACTGTGCGGCTTGGAGCTGGTGTCATCGCTACGAGTCAGTGAGGGCTCGGGAAGGTCGTTGATATCACCAAGCCACACTGTACTCGGCAGGAATAAAGTTGTTATGAATTAATAATGTTTCTTTGGCGTTTCTGATGCGTCCACAGTCATTTCCTAGCATCCTGACAACTGGAGAGGTCACCGTTCAGCCATCCAGTCCACCGTAGGCGACTGGGACCACCATGGCGCCTACACTACTATGTTGTGGTTATTATCCCATTTACCACACTCCTGGTCCTGGTTCCTGTCACTATTCCTTTGCCAACATGTCTTTTTTTTCTGTCATTTCTCCTTCCAGTCCTATCATTTCCATTGTGGTTGCTTTTTCCTCAATTATTTCAGTTTGTATGGCAGTGATTACTGAATCGTTTGTTCATTCGTCCGCCACACTCCTACCCTGTACAACCACATTGCCTGTTCCTACTATGCTCAAGAGTGTTATCTTGTGCACATGCCATGTAATAACTTGCCATCAGTGCACTATCCTGCATACACTCATTAGCGTAATTTTTTTAACTCATGGAGTAACAAATGTGTGCACATCATTCTTACACTGTCCACCAAGAACAATGTTGCACAAATCCATGTCAGTTCAGCTGGACTTGACTGATCATATAGAGATTGATTGCACTAAAGCATGTGCTCAAAGAGCCATGCAGGGCTCTCAAAATCAAATTGATTAAGATTCATCAAGATTATGATTCCATGTTTCACCCTATCCAGAACTGCCTCTGACCAGTATGCTGAAAGAAATATGTGGTAGAAATCTTGCACTGCAACACATATTCATACTACAGATGAGATTCTGAGTGCTGCCTCACTCTCTAGGTAGTTACACATAATTCTATTTTATAGCTGCTCAACCAAGCGGATGGGAGAGAATACTGGAACTGCCTGAGCTGTGCTCAAGGGTGTATCCCATTAGAGGATTTCCTAAACACTTTGACAATGTCTTATTCATGCCTACATTTGTAAGCATCCTCATGATCCAAATCTCTCCAGTCATGATCATTTCTGTGCCCGCTCTCTGTCCTCAGTATCGCACCCAAGGGGGTTCTCTACTTGAGAGATGCACTTGCACAGCTCGTTAGGGGCAACTTGATGCCTTCGATTTACCTCATACTGCTCTTGCTGGAACCTCAGTAATGACCTGATCTCTTCACTTCCTCCATTACTCACAGGTGCCCTCTTATCACTATTCTCAGCAACTGTTAAACCTTCTTCACTCTCTGTAAGTCATGAGATCCTCTTTGAACTTTAAATTTTCTCCATGCTGGTCAATTTCAAAGTGTCATACTTTTCCTCTAGCTTGAGGATGGCTGTACTGTTCTCTTCAGCTTTATCCTTTATTGATGCAATGCTTTTCATTTGAGTTTAAAGTTCCTCATGTTTGCAGTTATATTTCTCACTTAATGTGTGGAGGTCTGCCTCTACTTTTTCAGTTTGTGATTTAACCTCTTTCCTTATTCTTGCATGTTCCCCTTCTATTGCATTTAAATATATTTGTACATGCTTAAACTCTGCAGCAATCTCATTTTTTATTTCAAGTGGCATGTTTTGAACCTTCCCTTCAATTCCCTAATTTTTTGACCCCAATGCTTTGACCGTGTCTTGTGATAATCTTTCTTCCAACTTAATATTTTCCACAAACAACTCTTTCTTTACTGTAACATTTTCTACAATTAATTCCTTCTGTGAGTTATTACTTTGCTCCACATTTGCTGATATTAATTGTTTCTTCAACTTATTCCTCTGCTCTGCATTTACCGCAATTTACTTTTTTGTAATGTATCACTTCCCACAGTTAAGTCTTTTTTCATTCCTGCCATCATCTTCATCAAATCAGCAAATGATCACTCACAGCTTGGAGCCACACATACTGGCGAACTCTCTTCATTTGCTGTGTTTCAGCCTTGTCTGCGCTCTTACTTTGAAAATCGAGCACTTGGCTAGAACTACTAGCAACCATGAGTTGAACTCGGTGGGCATATTCTAAGTGTAACACCTATACTTTGCCACTAAAGTTCAGCTCAGTCATTGGCTCTTCTGCTTGCCTAGCACTGTGGGTACATACTGTCTCAGTCCCAACATTTTCGTCACTTAAGGTGATGAGTTACTTTCTACAACACTGACTTCTGTGTCTGAAACATCCTCTCTTAGCATGCTATCTACTGAGTCCCCAGCTTCTAATTCCTTCCTTCTTATGCAGTTTCCTGAACAACTGCACATAACTATCTTGCAGTTCAAACAAGTGAATGAAGTACTATGACTGAGGAAATTTCCAATACAAATTGGATGCCCAAAATAGTACACTAATTCTTTGCTCAGTTTAGCATCACAAAAAGAAAAAGTATTCATCACACGCAAATCTAACACAATAAAATAATCATCACATGTATTTACTAACACAAAAGTAGATTGTCACATGCAATAATTTTAAAAAAAAATGTCCCCACACAGCAGAGGTCAGTTTAAATCCCCTAAAAGACACAAATACACCTCAAACAGAACGTAAAAAAGAAATATGATGCACCTCATATATAAGCAGATAATGATGCTGCACTAGCACAATACAGAAATTGTGTGAGGTCTGTGGAAAAGAATTACGTATTACAAAAACCTAATGATCTCACTGATTCATTAGAAAATTCCTAGAGTAGCTGAAATCCTAGGCAACAGAATCACCGTTATGAATGATTCCTACTCAGTTTTCTCTTAACACATTCCACTCAGTGCTCAAGATGAAAGAGAGCATGGTGCTCATGTACTCTGAGTGGACACACAACATTTTTGACCCAGCAACCACTACGAATTAAGATCTCGCCGTCGATTGCCCTTAAGATTCAAAACACTGTTACACAAGCTATACAGAGATGCGAATTTATGTATGTATCAGAAGTAAATAGAAATGGTTATGTGTTAACTATCTGTCGGAACGAAAACAAATTGGGTATCGTAAATAAGAGAGACCCTGGCACGCAATGAAGATTTTTTTTTTTTTTTTCAAAAGAAAACAAACGCGTTTACTGCAAAGAAAAAGGGATGATAATTCGATGAAATGTTACAGTTCCCTCAAAAGGGACGATATTTCCCTCGAAACAAATGAAAATGTGGCAGCAAATAACAATCTGGTAGCTTAAAGACACCTGAATATCATTAATGTAAATGAGGAACAGCAAGGGGCCTAATACACTTCCTTGGGGTGCTCCTACTGTGACCTCCCTTGGATCTGATCTTAGTTTAATTTTTTGATTAATATTTAGTGCTGTAATTTCAACCACCTGCATCCTCTTTTCTAGATAAGACTCAAACCACTTTTTTACCGGTCCTCTGATACCTATAGCTTCAAGCTTTTTCAAAAGTATTCTGTGGTCAACAGTGTCAAAGAGCCTTTGACACTGTTGACCACAGAATACTTTTGAAAAAGCTTGAAGCTATAGGTATCAGAGGACCGGTAAAAAAGTGGTTTGAGTCTTATCTAGAAAAGAGGATGCAGGTGGTTGAAATTACAGCACTAAATATTAATCAAAAAATTAAACTAAGATCAGATCCAAGGGAGGTCACAGTAGGAGTACCCCATGAAGTGTACAGGGTGATTCAAAAAGAATACCACAACTTTCAAAATGTGTATTTAATGAAAGAAACATAATATAACCTTCTGTTATACATCATTACAAAGAGTATTTAAAAAGTTTTTTTTCACTCAAAAACAAGTTCAGAGATGTTCAATACGGCCCCCTCCAGACACTCAAGCAATATCAACCCGATACTCCAACTCGTTCCACACTCTCTGTAGCATATCAGGTGTAACAGTTTGGATAGCTGCTGTTATTTCTCGTTTCAAATCATCAATGGTGGCTGGGAGAGGTGGCCGAAACACCATATCCTTAACATACCCCCATAAGAAAAAATCGCAGGGGGTAAGATCAGGGCTTCTTGGAGGCCAGTGATGAAGTGCTCTGTCACGGGCTGCCTGGTGGCCGATCCATCACCTCGGGTAGTTGACGTTCAGGTTTCATAAGTAACCTTTTTCGTAGGACTCTCCATACAGTTGATTGTGGAATTTGCAGCTCTCTGCTAGCTCTGCGAGTCGATTTTCCTGGGCTGCGAACAAATGCTTGCTGGATGCGTGCTACATTTTCATCACTTGTTCTCGGCCGTCCAGAACTTTTCCCTTTGCACAAACACCCATTCTCTGTAAACTGTTTATACCAACGTTTAATACACCACCTATCAGGAGGTTTAACACCATACTTCGTTCGAAATGCACGCTGAACAACTGTCGTCGATTCACTTCTGCCGTACTCAATAACGCAAAAAGCTTTCTGTTGAGCTGTCGCCATCTTAGCATCAACTGACGTTGACGCCTAGTCAACAGCGCCTCAAGCGAACAAATGTACAACTAAATGAAACTTTATAGCCCCCTTAATTCGCCGACAGATAGTGCTTAGCTCTGCCTTTTGTCGTTGCAGAGTTTTAAATTCCTAAAGTTGTGGTATTCTTTTTGAATCACCCTGTATTAGGCCCCTAGCTGTTCCTCATTTACATTAATGATATTCAGGTGTCAGAGAGAAAAGCTAGAATCATGTTATTTGCTGATGATACTAGTTTAATAGTTAGTGATATGAAGCAGTCATTGCACAGTACTGTGGACCATGCCCTACAAGATATACAAAAATGGTTTAGTGCTAACAAGCTAACACTGAATGCAAAAAAAAAACTAATTATGTGCAATATGGAAAAATAAGTGAACAGGATGACCTAAATCCCACCATGGAGACCAAACAACTTGAAAGAGTACAGTGTGCAAAATTCCTGGGTATGCACATTGATGAGAAGATTAACTGGAAGGACCATGTCGTGAGCTTAGCACTAAAATTAATTCAGCATGTTTTGTGCTTAGAATAATTTCAAGAGTTTGTAGTAATGACTGTACCAGATTAGTATATTTTGGCTATTTTCCGTCCATTGTATCCTATGGGATAGTATTCTGGGGAAAAACAAATTGTCGTTTAAATGAGATTTTCAAATTACAAAAACGTGCTATTCGGATAATGACCCACAGCCCACCTCAAACACATTGTATGCCCCTTTTTAAAGCATTGAAAATTTTAACAATTCCGTCATTATACATTCTGAAATGTCTGTTGGTGATCAAAAGAAATCAGGACAAAATGAAAACCAATACAGACTTCCATAATTACGATACACGGCAATGTAAAGATCTCCACACACAAGCTGTAACAAGGACCCAAAGCCAGAAACATGTATGTAATCAAGGCATCAAACTTTTTAATGCACTACCAAAACATATCAAAGAGCTGGAAAACGAGGATAAATTTAAAACTGTTATAAAGAACCACATGCTTGACAAATGTCAAGTGATTATCTCTGCGCAACTGTATAACAATATATGTTTAAATTAATGTGACAAATGAAATTACATCAGTGCATAAGAAATTATGTTATAAAAACACTTATTAGTTGTATATTGTATTAAACATAAGATAGGTTGATCTGAATTCAGCACAGATACAAATTTTGTAAAGATATTATATAGTTGTTAAAATGTACCCTGACAAATCCTATATCACAAATGTGATCATTGGGATGATAATAAATAAATAAATAAATAAATTTACGCCTTTAGAATTCAAACATCCCATTCAAGAAAATAGCATTTAAATTGCGACTAGAGGATAGCTTTCCAAACACTTCGCTGTTCATATTTAGTTAATACAGGTATTTATCAAAGTCGCTGAGTACACCAATGTTCCCTTTGTTGTACATATCTTAGCACTCATATCAAAAATTTATTATTTATCGGAAATAAAATGAATAGAGTATCACAAATAAAAAATCTACAGCTGCAGTGGAGACCACGACATGCAAAATGAATTTAAAATAAGAAGCTCAACTTGAGCCTTCGATACCGCCTGTTGGTTTTGGACGATGATACAGCACTCTTTCGGCGGGTGATGTTATTCGTTAACGAGTTTATGTACCTAATCACAGATTAAACCTTATCTGTTGTTTTCATAGCAACAAGAGATAATAGTGATTATAGTTTACGCGAATTTGGAATTATTTATGAATACATTCTCCTTCTCCCCCATGAACCATGGACCTTGCCGTTGGTGGGGAGGCTTGCGTGCCTCAGCGATACAGATGGCCATACCGTAGGTGCAACCACAATGGAGGGGTATCTGTTGAGAGGCCAGACAAACATGTGGTTCCTGAAGAGGGGCAGCAGCCTTTTCAGTAGTTGCAGGGGCAACATGTAACCTCCCCCTCACTTACCGGCCTTAATGACAGTGAAAAATTAAACCGCGTGTACCTAATGGGAGTTTTGGAAAAGCAATCGTCACCGAAGTTAACCTGTCGGTAAAGAGGGAGGAAAGGGTTACATCTAAATGAAAGGAAAAATGCAAATGAAACTGGTGGAAATCAATTTTGAAAAAGGGGTAAAGTTAATAAAGAAAGTAAATGCGCGGCCGTTACGTTAACAATTAACTAGCGGTAATTAGATATTTGAGATTTGGGGGAAATCACGGTCGCCAGTCCTAAGGACAATTACTATAGTAACTGAAAAAGAAAGGTTATTACACATATAATTAACACTAGAAGCGTGGCAACTGAAGGTTGACACGTGTAGTGTGAAAACTGAAAGTTTGTCAGAAGTAATAAATTTCGCTACACTCTGACTTAATTTAGCAAAAGAATTAATAAAACCGGAAAATCGAAAATTAATTTAGTGACTGAAGTTAATAGTGAGCTTTCTTTCTGAAGCACATCGAAATCCAGTAAAATACGGTTAGTCTTGGACTACCTCAACAATCATTTCAAAAGCAACTTGACTCTACGCAATTTAGAAACAAGATATTTAACTTTGAACTTAAATTAAATGATTCTGAACTATTAACAATAGTAAAATTTAGTACGTACCAAGCTGAGCTGCAGTCACAGGTAAGCTAAAATATGCTAACAAAACTCGCACTCTAAATTTGTGCTCGTGTAACCTAAATATTGTAGCCAGCTACTGAACTTTGAAATTAAAGCAGTGAAATCTAATCATATTATTTTAATGCTGGCGTTTGAATTTCAACGACACTCGGGTCCATTTCGGAAAAGGAAGGGACCCTGCTTGGCAATGCAATTGGGACAATGAGCAACAAAGGTTCATGCTAAGTTGCTGTAATTTTGCGAGGCAAATGGAACAATTTGAAAAGCTGAGGTCTGCCATACAGTTCTGAAACTTTACGTGCTTTTAGTCTTCCTTGTTGGTTGATTGAAGGTTTGAAGCCGTCGATCGAGGAGGTGGCGACAGTCACTCATTGTCGGCCGTCGCTGTTGCAGAAGCTGGATGTTGGCGCGCCTTCTTCTCGACACGGTCACCAGGCGAAACGGGCTCTTGATGTGCGCCAGCTAATGCTTCCCGTCCGCGACACCATGTCAGAAACTATCATCGCGAGTCGAGCGCAATTACATGCTGCCAAACCCCGAAAGCGCGGCAACTCGCGGGAGCGTCACACAACACCTGCTCCACTCGCTACTCCCGCCAGACTCTCCCACTGTTCTGCCCGCGCTCCACGCGGCAGAGTTAACACTACCAAAGATCCTACACACTTTGATTCGTCACACGACCTATCGACGTAATCGTTCGATAGCAGTTTTCCCTAGGCAAGACCCAGCGTAAAAATACAAATAATATTTACGAAACAAACCAATTATACATCGACATGAGTGCATAAATATATATATACAAACAGTAAAACAATTACAATATATAAAGAGACAGAAATGTCATATCTTGAGGTAACAAAACAAGGAAAAAAAATAATAGTACAATAGATGGAAATAGGAGTATATGCATTTCCGGCGTTACACGTGCCCCACATTGTCTGAGGATGTTCGTGTAACGTAAACAGACTCAGAAAATGTCCCAAAAAAGAAACAGCGGAAATGCATATGCTCAAAACATCAACAAAATTTAGCATTCGTCTAATTAATCATAAATCAATTTTTTAGACCATAATAATTGAGTGGAGACACTCCTAATCTTATTCCACTCTGTCATCTTGCACAAAATAAAATAGGTTGACAACATATTAAAATTCATAGAAAACATAGAAAATGGTTTAGCTATTCTAAAATTGTCAAAATTCCCAACAGTATCAAGAAATGGAATACTATTTACAAAATTAATCAGAGTACATGGTCATAAAAACAGGTAGATCAAAATACGCAAATTAATAATTAATTACATAGAATACACATTTTTACATAACCCTTTCATAATTAATATTCTCGTCATGGGAGTCCATTAAACGCTAAACAAGAAAATAACACACATCAGATCGAAAAAAACATAAATATTGACAGTAGAATTCTTTCAGCTGTCCAGGAAGAAAAACAATTCCGCCTTCCGTACTCGCAAGTACAAAGAATGCCGACAGCGGCCCAAGAGCCGACAGCGGCACCGCCTCGCCAGTATTGTTGCGCCCGCCTGTGCGGCACGCTTGATCTCACTCGCCTGTGTAACGGCATTTCCAGAACGTCCGTTTCACTGAATTCTTTCGGAAAAACTCACTCCCGAGTAATCTCAAGGAGTCCATAAACACTATCACAGTGGATAACTCAACACTGTCCATCATCACACGCATGTACTAGCCTGAAACTTAAAACAGCGTCTAAGTACATCGGCAATGACTAGTAAAACACATATTCATGAAATCTTACAGCTAGTTACAAAATCATATTTACGTTGCTTAATCTACTGTGACTCAGCTGAAAACTTAAATTAGCAGCTTGGATTTTTCAATTGATAAATAATCACTCTCTCTTAAATCATTTAGTCAAAATTAATTACTTATTAATTACAACTTCTTTAATGTCCTCTTGGTCAGTCAAAAGCATGGCAATCTAGCAAACCTTAAATCTTACACTCTATATTTACATATTGTACAAATTACCCATTGTGTGGTATTAATCGATCCTAGGTTGGTACAATTTCAAATCTATTATATTTCGTATACCTAATAGCTTTCCAGAGCTTGGATACTCTAAGCAATAAGCATTTGTGTGAGGTATACCAATGACTTTATATGGTCCATTATAAACAAACTTAAATTTAGAGATTTCATTGTCTATCTCGCTCGATTTCTCATGAGCTTTTACAAGTACTAAGTCTCCGATCGCAAACTTAGCAAAACGCGCTTTAGCGTCATGACGACGTATGCGAGCATCGGCTTTAAGCTTCATTACTTCTCGCAAACGATCTTTTTTCACACCAATACTAATGTTAATCCGTGGAGGGAATTTGATTATCTCTTCCAGTTCACTTTCTACACTTTTGTCAATGCCGAAATTCCTCATGTTATAGTAGTTCAAATTCATACCTACGTCAATACCATTCGGCCAGTTAACAATGTGTATAGGCTGGTATTGCCTATGCACACCGTCTCCTGCCTCGTCAAAACTAACTACTATTGTTTTATCTTGGGACGTACATGTCAACGTTTTGCTTTCGCAGTTAATCACTGCACGGTACTTTAACAGCCAATCTAACCCGATAATTACTTCCGTAGTTAAGTCTGGCACGACGACAAACTCTTGTTCAAATCGTGCCCCACATATCTCGAAGTTGACAAAAATCTGTTTTGTGACCGGTTTACTGGCCTTCCCAGTAGCACCGATAATTTTCACTCCTGTTACTGGCATAACTACGATGCCAGGTCTGTCTTTCAGTAACTCAAATATTTTCCCAGATACAGCACTCAGTTCTGCACCGGTGTCAATCAACACGTTTAGTTGTAGGTCGTGCATATTAACCGACACTACTATCTGTCTACACTTGTCCTCGACTGTTTCTTTATTTTCCCACAGTAAATCCTCGTCTACATCCAGGTCATTCCAGGAAAAACCATCCGGCTTTGATCCTAAATCCGGTTTATCTGGCGGCTTTTTCAGCCTCTTTTCACATACAGTTTTAATTTCAACACGTTTGTCCTGAGGCTTTGTCTGTAGCTTCACCTCCAATACCGAAACCTTTTCCTGTAACTCGTCAACTAGTGAGTGTTGTTTTGCTATCAATTCACTAATTGTCACCTTCGTTGATTCCTCTTTAGCCAGATTGATCTCATCTGCCAATCTACCTGGAGACATGTGCCCAGTCGCATCTGAAATTACTTCCTCTGGATCTGCGCAACCCACACTGCTACCGTCTGACCGCATAACGTCAGCTCTAACCTCATACACACTGTAATCTACGTGGTTTTCTACCAATCGTGTCCGGCTATCACTAAAATTTTCGTAATCTTTCTCCTTAATACTCTCGCAATGTTTAAACTGGATGTTCGCGTCGGATGGGTCGGCTACTTCTACCATTACAACTTTCGGTAAAGTCTGCCGGTTAGGGCCAGAACTTTCCGTTACTACTTCAACATTCAACTCCTGCGGGACGAAACACGACGAATCTTGCTCGTGCTCCCCATTAACATCAACTATTTCTGGTAAAGTCTGCCGGTTAGGGCCAGAACTTTCCAACAATTCTGCCCGCGCTCTCCATAAATACTTCTCCCGTACAGGCCCCTATAATCTCTTAGTTCGTCGTATAAGCGACCGAACTGCCTTAACCAGACCTCATCCCTCTCTGCATCCCCTCGCTCGATGACGGACGTTTTATCCGACATCTGATCTTCTCTCAACAATTGCGAATCATTCTTAAACTCAATCTCCAGTTCCGCTGTGGGTATTACAGCTGGCACCTTATAATCGATTTCCGGAACACTACTTAAATTGTTCTCACAGACAGTGAATGTACCTTCTACTGCCGTGTATACAGCTGATCTACTACTTGTGGGCGCACTCCTTTCTCTTAACACTGGCACACTCTCCCGCCGTTGATTATTCCATACGGAATTTTCATAACGACGACACCTGAGTTTTCTACTGTTATTGGGCCGCCAAAATTTCTCCACGCCTGGTCGGCCCCTCACCGGCGCGGCTAATGGTTTCCCTGTCTCGTCCCAGCAGATACGCTCCCCGGATGCTGCTGAGGCGGCTGATCACACCCTCTGGCGTTATTACTATTCTGTGAAGCCCGTATCACGTTAGTATGATACTGGTTTCCGTCATTCCTGTTATTATTTGCATTGTACCGATTGTTATTACGGTCCGAACCATTATTGTTATTGCTGCCATGGTTGCGGTATGCATTATTCCCGTGGTTATCGTTGTTGTGGTTGCTGTGGTACCCGTTGTTGTTACCACGGCCTCTGCCACTGTCGCGATTATTGCGCCAATTGTCCTCGTCCTCCACTCTTTCCAGGAAATCATTGATTTTCCTGTAATTGCTTCCTACGTATCGTTTTGTATCATCTGGAAGCTTCTTGTAGAGTTCCCAGACTATTTCGGATTCCGAGCGGCGGTCACGCAAATATTCCAACTTGCGGATCCAGCCCTCACAAAACTCCTTCATCGAACCGCGCGAATTCGCATCGAAAGGCCTCGATACGACAAATTCGCGCCAGACACTTTGCTCTTTTTGCTCTGACCAGTATTCAGCCAGAAACAAATTTTTAAATTCGTCAAAAGTCAGGTTCGTAATGTTGAGGTTTAAGCCCCAACGCTTGGCATCACCAGCCAACACATCAATAATCGCATTAATTTTTCTCTCATCAGTCCATGATCTGGGTAAAACTCTTTCACAATTTTTAATGAAATCCGTCGGGTGTATACCGCCTTTTTTCAAGGGGTCGAACCGCTCCTCTTTCGTCAACAACTCCGAACTATGTGCACAGATTGGCACATAGCTCTGTTTTTCGTCAAGTTTCCTTTCTAATTCCGACACCCTCGTAATCACTTGGCTAGTGGTTGTCGCAAGCGTTTCCACTTCCCTCTTTTTCTCTTCGCAGGTGTTAGCCTGCTTCGTCACTTTGGTATCTACCTCGGATACTAAAGCCTTTAAAGTTTCCACCTTCTTTTGATCCTCTTTTTTCACTAATTGAATTTGTTCCGTCACCTTATTCTCGATGATCGGAGCAACTGATTCTCCTACACTTTTCTCGATTCTGCTAATTTCAGAATTAAAACGAGTATTTATGCTCGCAATTTCCGCCTGAACGCCTATCATTTCCTGTTTAAGATTACCGATTTCGGTATTAATTACAACAATATCTTCTTTGATTTTATCAACTTTTGTGTTAACAACTCCAACATTGTTGTTAACAACGTTAATAGCTTTGTTCTGATTGTCTAGCATCCGTTCAAATTTTTCAGACTGAGCTTCTTGCTTGACCGATTGACTCTTGATTTCGTTAATCAAAACGTTCAATAAATCAGTTAAATTCCCGGAAACTACCGGTTTTACTTCCGTAGCGGCTTCTTCTTTAATTGTCCCCCCGTATTCGTCATCAAGGGATTCAGATTTGATTTTCACTTCTGATTCCGAAACATTTTCTAAAGTTTGGAATTCCATTTCTGCTCTTTGTTGCGTTTCGCCGGTCGCGTCTTTCATGCTAGCCGCCTGCCCCTGAACAATGGGTACCGCGGTGCGCGTTTCCCACTGTTCGACCGATTGTTCCGTATCCAAGTCTACCAAATTTTGGCAATTGTTGCCTTCACTCATTTTAATAATTTTCAATATAACTGCCAAATCTCAACTCTAATTAGGATTCCTCACACGAATATTCTCGCTGACGTATCGACCATTTCGTAACCAGTACTTTGTTACGAGATTTGCACAATGCAAAATTCGTGTCCAGAACAACCTCAAATTTGAAGATTGTCCTGTCACCAGGTCGCCACGTGTAACCTCCCCCCTCACTTATCGACCTTAATGACAGTGAAAAATGAAACCGCGTGTACCTAATGGAAATTTGGGAAAAGCAATCGTCACCGAAGTTAATCTGTCGGTAAAGAGGGAGGAAAGGGTTACATCTAAATGAAAGGAAAAATGCAAATGAAACTGGTGGAAATCAATTTTGAAAAAGGGGTAAAGTTAATAAAGAAAGTAAATGCGCGGCCGTTACGTTAACAATTAACTAGCGGTAATTAGATATTTGAGATTTGGGGGAAATCACGGTCGCCAGTCCTAAGGACAATTACTATAGTAACTGAAAAAGAAAGGTTATTACACATATAATTAACACTAGAAGCGTGGCAACTGAAGGTTGACACGTGTAGTGTGAAAACTGAAAGTTTGTCAGAAGTAATAAATTTCGCTACACTCTGACTTAATTTAGCAAAAGAATTAATAAAACCGGAAAATCGAAAATTAATTTAGTGACTGAAGTTAATAGTGAGCTTTCTTTCTGAAGCACATCGAAATCCAGTAAAATACGGTTAGTCTTGGACTACCTCAACAATCATTTCAAAAGCAACTTGACTCTACGCAATTTAGAAACAAGATATTTAACTTTGAACTTAAATTAAATGATTCTGAACTATTAACAATAGTAAAATTTAGTACGTACCAAGCTGAGCTGCAGTCACAGGTAAGCTAAAATATGCTAACAAAACTCGCACTCTAAATTTGTGCTCGTGTAACCTAAATATTGTAGCCAGCTACTGAACTTTGAAATTAAAGCAGTGAAATCTAATCATATTATTTTAATGCTGGCGTTTGAATTTCAACGACACTCGGGTCCATTTCGGAAAAGGAAGGGACCCTGCTTGGCAATGCAATTGGGACAATGAGCAACAAAGGTTCATGCTAAGTTGCTGTAATTTTGCGAGGCAAATGGAACAATTTGAAAAGCTGAGGTCTGCCATACAGTTCTGAAACTTTACGTGCTTTTAGTCTTCCTTGTTGGTTGATTGAAGGTTTGAAGCCGTCGATCGAGGAGGTGGCGACAGTCACTCATTGTCGGCCGTCGCTGTTGCAGAAGCTGGATGTTGGCGCGCCTTCTTCTCGACACGGTCACCAGGCGAAACGGGCTCTTGATGTGCGCCAGCTAATGCTTCCCGTCCGCGACACCATGTCAGAAACTATCATCGCGAGTCGAGCGCAATTACATGCTGCCAAACCCCGAAAGCGCGGCAACTCGCGGGAGCGTCACACAACACACCTGCTCCACTCGCTACCCCAGCCAGACTCTCCCACTGTTCTGCCCGCGCTCCACGCGGCAGTGTTAACACTACCAAAGATCCTACACACTTTGATTCGTCACACGACCTATCGACGTAATCGTTCGATAGCAGTTTTCCCTAGGCAAGACCCAGCGTAAAAATACAAATAATATTTACGAAACAAACCAATTATACATCGACATGAGTGCATAAATATATATATACAAACAGTAAAACAATTACAATATATAAAGAGACAGAAATGTCATATCTTGAGGTAACAAAACAAGGAAAAAAAATAATAGTACAATAGATGGAAATAGGAGTATATGCATTTCCGGCGTTACAAACAGTCTGGATGATTGACTGATCTGGCCTTGTAACATTAACCAAAACGGCCTTGCCGTGCTGGTACTGCAAACGGCTGAAAGCAAGGGGAAACTACAGCCGTAATTTTTCCCGAGAACATGCAGCTTTACTGTATGATTAAATGATGATGGCGTCCTCTTGGGTAAAATATTCTGGAGGTAAAATAGTCCCCCATTCGGATCTCCGGGCGGGGACTACTCAAGAGGACATCGTTATCAGGAGAAAGAAAACTGGCGTTCTACGGATCGGAGCGTGGAATGTCAGATCCCTTAATCGGGCAGGTAGGTTAGAAAATTTAAAAAGGGAAATGGATAGGTTAAAGTTAGATATAGTGGGAATTAGTGAAGTTTGGTGGCAGGAGGAACAAGACTTTTGGTCAGGTGAGTACAGCGTTATAAATACAAAATCAAATAGCGGTAATGCAGGAGTAGGTTTAATAATGAATAAAAAAATAGGAGTGCGAGTTAGCTACTACAAACAGCATAGTGAACGCATTATTGTGGCCAAGATAGACACAAAGCCCATGCCTACTACAGTAGTACAAGTTTATATGCCAACTAGCTCTGCAGACGATGAAGAAATAGATGAAATGTATGACGAGATAAAGGAAATTATTCAGGTAGTGGAGGGAGACGAAAATTTAATAGTCATGGGTTACTGGAATTCGTCAGTAGGAAAAGGGAGAGAAGGAAACATAGTAGGTGAATATGGATTGGGGGGGAAGAAATGAAAGAGGAAGCCGCCTTGTAGAATTTTGCACAGAGCATAACTTAATCACAGCAAACACTTGGTTCAAGAATCATAAAAGAAGGTTGTATACCTGGAAGAATCCTGGAGATACTAAAAGGTATCAGATAGATTATATAATGGTAAGACAGAGATTTAGGAACCAGGTTTTAAATTGTAAGACATTTCCAGGGGCAGATGTGGATTCTGACCACAATCTATTGGTTATGAACTGCAGATTGAAACTGAAGAAACTGCAAAAAAGTGGGAATTTAAGGAGATGGGACCTGGATAAACTGAAAGAACCAGAAATTGTAGAGAGTTTTAGGGAGAGCATAAGGGAACAATAGACAGGAATGGGGGAAAGAAATGCAGTAGAAGAAGAATGGGTAGCTCTGAGAGATGAAGTAGTGAAGGCAGCAGACGATCAAGTAGGTAAAAAGGCGAGGGCTAATAGAAATCCTTGGGTAACAGAAGAAATATTGAATTTAATTGATGAAAGGAGAAAATATAAAAATGCAGTAAATGAAGCAGGCAAAAAGGAATACAAACATCTCAAAAATGAGATCGACAGGATGTGCAAAATGGCTAAGCAGGGATGGCTAGAGGACAAATGTAAGGATGTAGAGGCTTGTCTCACTAGGGGTAAGATAGATACTGCCTACAGGAAAATTAAAGAGACCTTTGGAGAGAAGAGAACCACTTGTATGAATATCAAGAGCTCAGATGGCAACCCAGTTCTAAGCAAAGAAGGGAAGGCAGAAAGGTGGAAGGATTATATAGAGGGTTTATACAAGGGCGATGTACTTGAGGACAATATTATTGAAATGGAAGAGGATGTAGATGAAGACGAAATGGGAGATAAGATACTGTGTGAAGAGTTTGACAGAGCACTGAAAGACCTGAGTCGAAACAAGGTCCCGGGAGTAGACAACATTCCATTAGAACTACTGATGGCCTTGGGAGAGCCAGTCATGACAAAACTCTACCATCTGGTGAGCAAGATGTATGAGACAGGCGAAATACCCTCAGACTTCAAGAAGAATATAATAATTCCAATCCCAAAGAAAGCAGGTGTTGACAGATGTGAAAATTACCGAACTATCAGTTTAATAAGTCACAGCTGCAAAATACTAACGCGAATTCTTTACAGACGAATGGAAAAACTGGTAGAAGCGGACCTCGGGGAAGATCAGTTTGGGATCCGTAGAAATGTTGGAACACGTGAGGCAATACTAACCTTATGACTTATCTTAGAAGAAAGATTAAGGAAAGGCAAACCTACGTTTCTAGCATTTGTAGACATAGAGAAAGCTTTTGACAATGTTAACTCGAATACTCTCTTTCAAATTCTGAAGGTGGCAGGTATAAAATACAGGGAGCGAAAGGCTATTTACAATTTGTACAGAAATCGGATGGCAGCTATAAGAGTCGAGGGGCATGAAAGGGAAGCAGTGGTTGGGAAAGGAGTGAGACAGGGTTGTAACCTCTCCTCGATGTTATTCAATCTGTATATTGAGCAAGCAGTAAAGGAAGCAAAAGTAAAATTCGGAGTAGGTATTAAAATTCATGGAGAAGAAGTAAAAACTTTGAGGTTCGCCGATGACTTTGTAATTCTGTCAGAGACAGCGAAGGACTTGGAAGAGCAGTTGAACGGAATGGACAGTGTCTTGAAAGGAGGATATAAGATGAACATCAACAAAAGCAAAACGAGGATAATGGAATGTAGTCAAATTAAATCGGGTAATTCTGAAGGAATTAGATTAGGAAATGAGACACTTAAAGTAGTAAAGGAGTTTTGCTATTTAGGGAGTAAAATAACTGATGATGGTCGAAGTAGAGAGGATATAAAATGTAGACTGGCAATGGCAGGGAAATCGTTTCTGAAGAAGAGAAATTTGTTAACATCGAGTGTAGATTTAAGTATCAGGAAGTCGTTTCTGAAAGTGTTTGTATGGTGTGTAGCCATGTATGGAAGTGAAACATGGACGATAACTAGTTTGGACAAGAAGAGAATAGAAGCTTTCGAAATGTGGTGCTACAGAAGAATGCTGAAGATAAGGTGGGTAGATCACGTAACTAATGAGGAGGTATTGAATAGGATTGGGGAGAAGGGAAGTTTGTGGCACAACTTGACTAGAAGAAGGGATCGGTTGGTAGGACATGTTTTGAGGCATCAAGGGATCACCAATTTAGCATTGGAGGGCAGCATGGAGGGTAAAAATCGTAGAGGGAGACCAAGAGATGAATACACTAAGCAGATTCAGAAGGATGTAGGTTGCAGTAGGTACTGGGAGATGAAGAAGCTTGCACAGGATAGAGTAGCATGGAGAGCTGCATCAAACCAGTCGCAGGACTGAAGACCACAACAACTACAACAACAACATTCTCCTTTTGAATATGAAACCCTTGCCTGGCGTGCTGCTTGCTGAGCGAGATCGAGACTGGTTGGTTGGTTGGTTTGGGGGAAGAGACCAAACAGCGAGGTCATCGGTTTCATCGGATTAGGGAAGGATGGAGAAGGAAGTCGGCCGTGCCCTTTCAAAGGAACCATCCCGGCATTTGCCTGGTGTGATTTAGGGAAATCACGGAAAAACTAAATCAGGATGGCCGGACGCGGATCGAGACTGAGCTTGTATGTTATAGTGACATTAACCTAAAAAGACGGCGGCATTTTTCCACTTTTGCTATATTCATTTTACTGTCACACAACGAGTCAGGCCATTTTAAAGCGAATTTCTGTATAAATCAGAGCACACTACATTACATTCATGAATTTACAATTACAAGTTACCTCCATGAACATACAATCACATTCAAGCACTTAATTACAAAGCCAAGAATTAAATCGGAAAAAATTGAGGTAGCGAAAAAGATATTAACAACAGAAGAAAGGAAATATACGGGCGCGAAATACAGTAAATTGTTATCGTAGTTAATGCTAGTAAGTTAAAGAATCACTAACGACCTTTAAGGTCGTCAATACCATACATCGCAAACTCCCAATATTATGCAACAGCAGCGATTTTTAACAATAAATGTTTAATCTCTGGCAACTACCGCAGGAAACTGGGAGTTTTGGGTGGGGACGAACTAAAATCCAATACTAAAACCGCAAAACGGAATAAGAAGTAAGCACAGGAGAGAGCAGAACAAAACTCATAAAAGGCAGTGTACAAGTACTGTAACGAAAATTCACGACGAAATAAAAAATCTTGGAACCGGTTACTAGAATTGAGCTCTATTATTTCTCGCAATTGTTCCCGCCAAAAACTACCATTTCCCACGGCTGTTGCGTTGGCTTCAATATTTATTGTTAAGAATTTTGTACGATTCTGTATTTAATGTTTATATTTTCGTGCCATGGGAACGGGTAGAGTCGTTGGTTGCCTTTTTTGAATAATATTTGTAAGTGTTTTGGGGCTTCTTATGATGTCATTGATGAAAGTCGACGGATGGTATCAAAGGCAAGAGAGAGGACATATTTGTAAATAAAGAAAAAGCTTAAAACCAACCGACATCTCTTGACCGACATCTTTTGTAAATGACAATGATATGCACAGTAGAATATGTTTTAGGAATGGTGCAATAATTATGTTATAGCAACAGCGAAAAGTCAATAAAAATTAAAAATTAAACTATCTGCTGCGAGTGCTCTCTATCGTAATACAAAGGAACAGCATCGTGTGTGAAGGTTGCAAAGAGTGTTAGCCGTATACCGTAAACAAAGAGTAAACAGCAGTGCCTCCCTCCTATGTTTACATACTGTGTTATGTATTGAAGTATAGCTCGCAGGCTGACGGGTTTGCCGCTAACAAGAACAACCCAGGTATACAACAGCTTGTCTATACAATTCACAGCTGCAAAATACATTGTCATCTTCTGAACTGCTGGAAACAACTAGTATACCATGGAGGCACTAATACCTGTGTTAAACAAACTGCAAGATGTGTTTGGTGCTGTCGGAGTTCAATGTGTTCAGTTGCCGCAGATAGTTGTTGTTGGGACTCAGAGTTCTGGCAAGAGTTCGGTATTAGAAGGGTTTGTGGGGCGTTCCTTCTTGCCCAGAGGAGTTGGCATGGTTACACGTCGCCCACTTTTGCTGCGGCTTGTACATAGCCCAAAAGGAGACACGCGTCACAGATCTCTTGGACAAGGGACTCTTCAATTGGAAGCGTTTGGCATATTCCGTCATAAAAACAACGAAGTATTTAAGGATTTCGGCGAAATTCGTAAAGAAATTGACAGGGAAACGGATAAAGTTGCTGGAACCGGCAAGGGAATCAGTGCAGAACCTATTGTACTGAAAATATTTTCGCCAAACGTGGTGGATCTGACGCTTGTGGATCTTCCTGGCCTCACCAAAGTGCCTTTAGACGACCAGCCAGTGGACATCGAGCACCAGATACGTGAGTTGGTTTTAAGCTACATCAGTAACCCTAATTCAATTATACTAGCTGTAGTCACTGCTAACACTGACATGGCCACCAACGAGAGCCTTAAACTGGCCAAGGAGTGTGACCCCGATGGGCGAAGAACTTTGGCTGTGGTGACGAAGCTGGATCTAATGGACGCTGGCACAGATGCGACGGACATACTGTGCGGACGGGTGATCCCTGTCAAACTAGGAATCATTGGCGTCGTTAACAGGTCACAGAAGGATATCATCGACAAGAAAACAGTGTCTGATTCTCTCAAAGATGAAGCGAAGTTCCTGCAGAGAAATTACCCAGCTTTGGCGGACAGGAATGGGACGCCTTACTTAGCCAGAACACTGAGCAAAATGTTGATGCTGCACATACGGGACTGTTTACCTGACCTCAAGGCAAGAGTGAACTCTATGATATCGCAGTTCCAGACAGTGCTCGCGTCCTATGGCGACGACATCTCGGACAAAAGTCAGACTTTGCTTCAGGTTATCACTAAATTCGCCTCGTCGTACTGCGCCACTATTGAAGGACCTGCGAAGCATATGAAAACGGACGAACTAACTAGCGGAGCCCGCATCTGCTTTATATTCCACGAAACCTTTGTAAAAACTCTAGACACCATCCATCCTCTGGGAGGCCTGAACAAACTCAACTTGTTGACAGCTATACGTAATGCTAGTGGACTGCGACCGGCGCTGTTTGTTCCACAGGTGTCTTTCGAGATACTCGTGAAGCGACAGATCCGTCGCCTGCTGGAGCCTGCCCTTTGCTGTGTGGAGCTAGTGCACGAGGAAATGCGACGGGCTATCAGTCACTGCGGCTTCGAAGTGCAGCAGGAACTTGCGAGGTTTCCCAACCTCCATAAAAAAATCGTAGAAATCGTTACCCAGCTGCTCAGACGAAGACTGCCGATTACGAATCAGATGGTTGAGAACTTGTTAGCGATGGAGCTAGCTTACGTTAACACCACTCATCCGAACCTGAGCAAGGACTGGCCAGCAGCCACCGACGTGGACAGCCCAACTGCTTCTGAAGAAGAAAAAACTGCATCCAAATTTTCCGTACTGAATTACTCTGATACAATTTTTCCTTGCGCGCTAGCCGAGTCTGAGGGCAACAGGCGCACAAGTGAAGTGACTGCGTGGTTGTCCAACTTGTTTCCGACTGGAGCTTGTTCCATTAAGGAGAACCAAAACACTGATGAAGATCGAAATGAAATCCACTCGTCTGCCTCACCAAAACGTATTCACGAACGCAAATCGAGACTGTTACGGCAGAGGTCCGTTAATCTGCTGCCGGATGCTCCGCTACAGGCAGACGGAAAGCTCTCTGAAAAAGAGAGGAAAGACTGTGATCTTCTAGAACACCTTATAATCGAGTACTTCTGTATAGTGCGCAAAACTATTCAGGACAGCGTGCCGAAGGCAGTGATGCATTTCCTCGTGAATTACGTCAAGGACAGCCTCCTGTCTGAGCTGGTGGCGAATTTATACACATCCAATCAAGTAGATGATTTGCTCAGCGAGCCAGGACACATTGCTCAGCGAAGGAAAGACGCACAGGATATGCTCGAATCTCTACAAAACGCCAGCAACATTATTAATGAAATACGTGAATCTGATGTATGTTAATTATCTGCAACTCTCAAATCGGCCACAGAAAATAATTAAAAATCTGTTTCTATAAAATTGTGTCAGTTGGCAGACTTGCTTCAGTTTTACGAAGCACTGCCATCATTACATATGTGTAAATAATTCAGTTTGTACAGTGAATGTCATCATTCTCATTTATCCTGGTGCTACAAATCTGCTACAATTTTATGTGATTCAACATATTAAACGCACAAATTCTTGTATTTAAAAAACTTATCTATAATTCATTGATAGTACTGGTACGATCCCATTTTTATTTTCCATATTTCAAATTTATGAGTACATCTGCAAATTTCCATTTTGTTGAACGGGTTGACATAGCAACACCATCGGTGGCAGTTCGACGATAGCGCTACCTATGTAATTTAAGCTGTAACATATTCCGAAACCGCAGAATTACAAAGCAGTTGACAATAGCATACGAAGCTGTGTAAGTCACCGTTCCCGCATTATGTTTTCTGCTCTTACGTTAATGATGTACCATTTCATATGAATTAGGAGGCACAATAAGTCCTTTGTGCAGATGGTAAAAACGTTCTTGTCAAGTCGATTAAAGAAACATCAACACGGCAAACAGTAAAAGGTCAGTTAAATTTATTTACTGATTTTGCACAAAATGTTTAGCTTTAAACTTCGGAAAAAAACGGCTCATCCAGTTTCATACTGTGAAAAATACCCCACTTCGGATCAAAATTACGTAACAACAATAAATTATAAACAAGATAGAAGCGACTCTGATGTGCCTATTGGTGAAAACTTAAACTGGAAAGTTAATCTACATATGGAGAATACTGAAATATTTATGTTCAGCTAACTATTGGGATATAACAATCAGTAAATCAACATATTTTCATTCGCTGATGTCCTACGGGATGTTATGTGATAAATTCTAAATTAGGCAATAAGTATCAACTAAGCGAAAGAAAGGAATAATAATTGTGTCTGGGTCTAACACACGTACATCTTCTAGATATAGTTCAAGCTGGTGGGAGATTAATACGGCATATGTGATTCCACCGTAATGAACACAATGTTTATTCTCCCAAAACAATTTTCGGCGAATGCTGGACATGATGCATGGGTTTTCTTTTATTGGGTAACACATGAAATTGCGCATGGGATTGGATGGGTGCCAAGACACTAAAATAATGCCATTCTTGATATAACTAAATTGCTGAGTTTCGGTATGTGTCATGCCACAAGTATTAAATTTTATGGGAGACACACAAAGTAGTAAGAAAGGGTTCTTCTGCTTCCCGTGTTCTTAAGCTTGCTGCTGTACCAAGCTGCAAATGAAAGCAGTAAAACAAAGCCGCTTTTTTGTGCATACTGACTTCCATTTTTGGCTTCTTCCAAATATCGTCGTGAAGTTGACACGAGCCGTAGCGCAACTGTTGAGGTAATTCAGTTCCCCGTGCTGTACATCGCTAAATTATGTTATAGAATACAGCATAGGCCCTATATCCTACATACATTTCTAAATTGTGAGACGTTTGCTGTGCGCGAATTGTATGAGCATTATAAGAAGATTTTCAGGGAAGTGGCTGATGGGTAGTGTTTCCAGATTTTTTTCACCCTGTAAGTGACAAAGCTTGGCAAAGAAAACGGGATTTCGTGTTTTTCCCGGGACAAATGAAAAACAATTTTTTTTTATGTTTGGTCTTTGTTATATTTTAATGAAGAATGTATAAGTTTTAACATCCTTTTGTTTGATTTTAATTTTTTTTAAAAAATATAATCGTAGTTGAAAATGGTCATTAATTCACTTCTTCTCAAATTAGGGGTACATGTATTTCGTACATCAGTTCATTTTAATGCCATCTGTAAAAAAAAATCTACGAAGCACTTTGAACTATTTTAGAGATACCAAGGATGAAGACGTGAAAAATGTTAGGAATTTCATTCTTGCAAAACTCTTCCACGATTTCCTTCCATTTCTCAATCGCACCCTTATTTTTGTCATCAAAGGACTATGCCATGTCCAGGTTTCTTGTAATTATTTGAAATTCTTCGTATAAGGAGCTGACGTTCAGTCGATCGATCCTTAAAAGTTCCGCAGCTTTTTGAAAATGGTCGTAATTACCGGGGATTTTAAGTTTAAAAACAGCGTCTTCGAAAGAACGTTGTTTTCTGATAAATCATATCGTGGTAACAAATATCCTACAAAACTGGTATAGAACTCTAGAAAATCTTTCCGAATAGATTCTTTCATGTAGTGCTTATGTCTCCCATTATAGCTTGTGAGCCGGCCAGAGTGGCCGAGCGGTTCTAGGCGCTACAGTCTGGAACCGCGCGACCGCTACGGTCGCAGGTTCGAATCCTGTCTCGGGCATGGATGTGTGTGGTGTCCTTAGGTTAGGTAGGTTTAAGTAGTTCTAAGTTCTAGGGGACTGATGACCTCAGAAGTTAAATCCCATAGCGCTCAGAGCCATTTGAACCATAGCTCTTGTCTTACTTCCGAAAAAGTTGTCTTTTATTAGTTGCTCAGTATTTTCGCGAGTCCCTTGCATTTCAGCATGCATCTCAACAAGCGACGGAGAATTTAAATTCTTCATTATTATGTCTATCGAAAACATTATGTTAAGCAGAAACGACAAATACACCGAAGTTTTCTTTTCTTCTTCTTCACATGTGACTATCTTTTCTGATAGATGGCGACATTCATTACGGAATTCCAGAAAATTAGATTTTAGTGCAGGTCATATTTTTAATGCTCTTTCGACAGCGGGACCAAGAGATAAAAATCTCGTGGCAACATGTTTTACTATTTCTTCCCATTGTATCTCACATGTTCCACATCCACGAGGATCTCCTCAACACGGATCTATGGAACGAAAAACTAATCTAATCTAATCTCATTCGATTCGAGTTGGAGTTGCCTAGGCCGTTCCTCGTTTCGCAGATCTACTGAAGTGACTGCATATTTTTAGTATCAAACTTTCTACATTCACTTCCAGCTTATCAGTACTATATTTTGCAGCATTGTGGAGAACTTAATCATTTTCAGATAAAAGCAGTTACAAACCCAATCGTTTCTGCCAAAGTTTACATTGGTGTTGTTAGTAGCGAATGCCGAAACTTTATTTTAAAGTAATCCATTCTTCTCCAATGCGTCTGTTAATGGCTTTTGTCTGCACATTTATGTTACATCCTACAAATTTCAGTAGAGGGTTTGCAATACCAGTATCATAATCAAAGAATCGTAAGCAAATTGGAAACATTTTTCTATGTTTTTTATTACTTGCATCTGTCGCTACAGAAAAGTATAGATATTTATTCTTGGATGGCCTTTAAAACAATTTTAACAGGTTCTTTGTCCAATACTTCGCATACATTAGCTCCGCTTTTGTTCTTCCGCAGCTAAAACATTGAGCAATTTTTGAATCTCTGCAGATATATAGTAATAATTTGTGTGAACAGTCCATACTACTGTAACTAACAGAATGCTTTACCGTGAGATAAACAGATGACGAGTTCGCCAGCAATTACCGTGCCGCCACCGACGCAGACGGTTCAGGCTTCGACAAATATTTGGGTAACGTACCTGATGCTATACTGCTAACAACAGTTATTTGAGATTTGGTAGATGCATGTTGTTTTAGATCAGCAACGTCTCCAAGAGCACAGGAGAAATTTTTATTGCACAGGCGATAGTGCGCCTTGTACGCGTTTTGTTTTACTTGTCTTAACATGGAATAACCATTTTGCCAGTTCGGATTATACTTAGTAAGCCTCTTGGCTGTCTTAGAAGGTATTCCACCACTTCTAGATGAATTATCTGTGTCAGTGTAGCTTAGATCACTAATTTTCTCTATAGGTTTAGAAATAATTCACAAGCGTAACACGTTCAGTACTGAGCAGTTCTCTCAAAACAATGAACGATGTTTTGAACTAGAATGACAATCAAGAATGACTTAAAAGATGTTTCCAGTATTGTTAACACGTGTTGCGTGTGTGTGTGTGTGTGTGTGTGTGTGTGTGTGTGTGTGTGTGTGGGTGTGAATACCTAAGGGACCAAACTGCAGAGGTCATCGGCCTCTATACTTACATACTACTTAAACTAACTTACGCTAAGAACAACACACACACCCATGGCCGAGGGAGGATTCGCAGTCCGTGACATGGCGCCTTAAACCACGCGGCCACTCCGCGAACACGTGTTGACATAGGGTTTGAACGAGTTAACAAAGCAACGAAAATGTAACCACAAAAGTGTAGAAAGAAAGTGAAATGGATAAAAACAAATAGAAGAATGTAAAACAACCAGACAGACGCAAAGAGAGACGTGCGGCGCCGCGCGAGTGGGTGGAAAACGGTGAAAATCGGCCCCTGTCCGGCACTGTCACAGATTGATAGCCGAGCTAGTCGTACCTTCATGAGGTACATGCATAGATAATATACTCATGTAAAGAAAAAAAAAAAAAAAACAGGACACCTTGAACGCTAGAGGTAGGACATCATTTTCAAAGGACATGTCCATTAGTATGTTCTGCAGAAATGATAAGCATTTCAGTCACCACCGAGCGAGATGGCGCAGTGGCTAGCACACTGGACTCGCATTCGGGAGGACGACGGTTCAATCCCGCGTCCGGACATTCTGATTTGGGTTTTCCGTGATATCCCTAAAAGTCGCTACCGGCAAATCCCGGGATGGTTCCTTTGAAATGGTACAGCCGACATCCTTTCCCATCCTTCCCTAATCCGATGAGACTGATGACCTTGCTGTTTGGTCGCCTCCCTCCAAAAAACCCAACACATTTCAGTCACCTCGGTTCAGCATGTGTCCTGTTGTCGATAGCCACAGCGTGTACCATGGGCTCTGATAACTTGTTCCATGCGAATGGTATCCTGTGGTATCGGCATCCACGCTACGTTCAGCTGGTTCCAAAGTTCATGTGTGGTGGTTGGCTTGTGTCACAGCGCCGCAGGCGTCGTTTCACCACATCCCCAACATTTTCGATTGGCGAGAAGTATGGTGATATGGCGTGCCAGGGAAAAAGGCTGACATCCTATGACGCCAAGAAGACACATGTTCGTGCAGAAACATGTGGTCGTGAATTGTCTTGCTGGAAAATGGCGTCTGGGGTGTTGTGCAGAAAGGGTATGCCTACAGGTCGCAGTATGTCATTCACGTTGGTCACACTGGTCGCTGTGCCCTGGACACGCACCAGCTGTGATTTGTGGTTGTACCCAATAGCACTCCACACTGTGAGGACTTGAGTTGGAGTTGTATGTCTTGTGCGAATCCAGGCACTGCGATGCCTCTCCGTCTGCGGCGAAACAAAATGCGACCATCATTTTCAAACAAACAGAACCTGGATTCGTCCAACAGTACTATCTGATGCCATTCATGTCCCCATTGATGGAGGTCCATACACCATTACATGTTTCTGTAAATTCGTCAAAGGCAGGTGGACAAGTGGACGGCGCGCACGTAACCTGTGTAGTAATAAACGGCGAAGTACTGCCACCCCTGACAGTGTACTATGTGTCACGCTGTTCCACTGTTGCACCAAAGGCGAGGAGGCCGCAGATCCGTCCTGCAATGCCATTCGGATGAGATGTCGATCTTCTCGGGGGATAGTCTGGGTGGTGCGACCTGACCCATCTCGTCGTATTCTACGGCATTCCGTGAACAATTGTGCGCACACCCGTTGCACTGCCGGAACACTTCGTCTCGCACGAGCAGCAATTTCCCAGGTGGATGCATCATATTCTCTCACGCCAATAATGCGCTCTCTTTCAAACGCGCTGATTTGACGGTATGGTTCGCGCATACGTCTGCGAGGCAGCTTGCACGTCAACTCAAGTCGCACTGGTCCATTCCTTCGGTTTATAGCAACAACGAGAGCCGTAAGGTAGGTAGTGTCGCGCCACGATATCCATGTTGACACTGAACCTGCAGGCAGACATGGTTCAAATACTAATCATTTCTGCAGAGCATACTAATGTAGATGAGCTGTGAATATGAACGTCCTGTCTCTATTCATTCAAAGTGTTTTGTTTTCTTTCTGAACGTAATGTGGGTTTTAGCCAGCTGTAGCGAAAAAGATTTCGCTGTAGTAATCGAATAAGGTTGAAATACGGAATAGAGCCTGTCCCAGCGGGACATTTAAAATTATGCTGGAAGTACGGAACGTACCGGGAAATACGAGATGTCTGGCAACACTAATGATGGGACAATTTGAATCGATTGAAAGCAAATGACATCGACTGGTATTAAACCGATATCTGACCGCTGCTAACGTGAACTACCAGACAACACTGTTTAGCTTTTAGTAGGTCTATAGCGCAGGCTGAGTTAACAACCGCTGAAATGTAATTTGGGACTCATTTATTGGCATCCATTAAACACAATGTTGTTAGCTGTCTAACACTGGTAATTAGTGGGGTTAGGGTTTTTAGAGGCAAATTTCAGATGAAAAAAAGGACAGAAAAGGGGTTAAAATAAAGTAAAAAAGGACAAAAAGGTGGTGCTTTACTCAACTAATTCAACAAATTTTCTTTCTCCTATTCTAGTTTACTGAATTGCAAACAAGTACATCAAATCATCAGTAACCAGATAATAGGAGAAACATGAAGCGGTAGTATTTAAAGAAGTTAAGCATCTCTACGTTTTCATAAGTAAGTCTGATTCTATTAGGAGATACATTATCTTTGTAGATGCTATAGCTTCTACATCCACAGAAACTAGAGGGGCTAACTTCGCATTCACTCGGAATGGGAACTCTACATATGTGGAAAACTCCTCAATATTCGGTTTATTATGAAGATTAGACTCAAGTTTGTTGGCAATGCCGTTTAACTGCTCAATCACATGAGCAAAAATATACCATTGTTTTTCTTTTTCAAGATCTTGTTCTTTCAATCTGCTGCTGTCAGTAGAGGTAACTATGGATAAAAAATAGCTGTGCAAACTATGTATTTTCTCGGGAAGCAGAAATTGCTGTGCTCTGGAAATTGTGCCTGCGCCAGTTGGATCAAAAAAAAATCTACAAACACTTTATTCTTGTTAAAATTCTCAAACAACTTTGCTGCACACTCAGTCCAAGATCCCGAGCGAGTAAGGACCAGGAAATATTGATTTCCTGTAGGCAACAACACGAGTCGGTTCTTTCAGTTGAATCATATTCAGGGCAGAGATGAATTGATTTGCGATGTCGCATTCGTTCCTTATGGATTCACAAACTCTGTGAAGTCATGGACAAAGCCTATATCATGCTTTAACTTAGGGAACACAGATTTCAATTGTTTGACAGCTGAAACCGTTTACTTAGCCTGGTCCGTAACCACTACAGTAACTTTTTCATTCTCGATTCCACTAGGCCAATGTTTTTGACAAAGTTCATGACTTACTGCATTACTTTACTGGCACATTTTTAACCCATAAACAAACGTGGGGTGTAAAATTAGAGTTGCCATCCGTCATGATACATCGGGAACGTCACCGTTATGGACCTTATTAAAAAAATAGCTCTGAGCACTATGGGACTTAACTTCTATGGTCATCAGTCCCCTAGAACTTAGAACTACTTAAACCTAACTAACATGAGGACATCACACACATCCATGCCCGTGGCATGATTCGAACCTGCGACCGTAGCGGTCGCGCGGTTCCAGACTGTAGTGCCTGGAATCGCTCGGCCACTCCGGCCGGAGGACCTTCTTACCCCGACATCCTACCAAGATCCCATTTTGTCCCGATTTTGCAAAACACTGTTATGAGCCTGGCTCAAGTACTGAGGTAACACCATCTGTTAGAGCAGCATGTAACTGCAGCCTCAATTAGTTTCATTTATGTCAACATGCTTATGCTAACATGGCTATCCCACAGGTGGCGTTACATGTTGCGTGTCGTGTATCGACGGTGCAGCCACCTTCTATGTCTAGCGCCATTATTCGAGAAAATACCAGACTTGCATAATGCGGGGCTGGAATTATTTAAGCAATTCCGCGCGGAAGAATAAGGCGGTTCCCATTTGAATAGCTATCTGATAAGACTATTCTTTCTAAACGTAAGACAAACATCGCGTGCAAGTTAGTAATGTCTGAAGTGTTTACTGCGATTATATCGGGCGTGAAGTCTATAGTGACGTGTACTTCAATGACTAAAATGTTATTGTCGACGGTTTACCGTCTAATAAACTTATCATAGGTTACAAAAATGCCTAAGGATGAGAAGAGAAAGTGTCAGTCTTCGGATGATTACACAAAGGAGTGGTCTTTTGTCAAGAGGGGACGTATCGATCAGCAAGCGTTGTGTGAGATTTGTAGCTGTTTCATCTCAGTAACTCACGGAGGTAAATTCGATGTGAGGCATCACATTTATACGAAGAATCATACAAACAGATTCGCAGTAGCATCGACATGAAACCCTATTTCTACATTAATGATTAAATAAGATACCCAGGAAGAAATGCTTGTTGCTGTTGCAGAACTAACAACAACTTATGGAGTTGTCAAGCATCATCAGTCCTTCAGTTCCCTTGACTGTACCCTAAAACTTAGTGCCGCAATGTATCCTGATTCCACAGTCGCCGCAAAGCAGTCAATAGCCAGAACCAAAGCTACAGCGATTGTTAAAAATATTAGCGCACCACACTCCGTGTCTGAATGCGTGAAACAATTGTAAGAAGTTTCATTTTACGGAATAGGCACCAACGTATCGAACCACAAGGCTGAAAAAATGTTTCCTTTAGTTATTCAATGCTTTACCGAAACTGACGATCACCAACAGAAGCTGAAGTTTGATTCACCGAATAACGTAACATCGGAGACAGTTGCAAAATTTTGTCAAGACAGTTTAAGACAACTGCAAATTTCATTAGATAAATTACTCGCTTTTTGTGGCGACAATACCACCATCGGAGGACTTAATCGACGCAACCAACGGAATGTTTTTCACCAAATTAAAGGAGAACTAGGAAAAAATGTAGAAGGAATTGGATGCCTTACCCATATTCTTCACAGTACTACGGTATATCAAGCGCTGCTGGAGTCTTAATGTCGACTTTGAAATAATGGTCATGAAAATTTTTAATTATTTTTCAATACACGGTAAGAACAGAGAAGCTGAAGGCGCTCTGCTTATGATGTCAATCATCAGACTCTTCTGAGCTGTTGTGGTCTTCAGTCCAGAGACTGATTTAATGCAGCTCTCCATGCTACTCTATCCTGTGTAAGCTTCTTCATCTCCCAGTACCTACTGCAACCTACATCCTTCTGAATCTGCTTAGTGTATTCATCTCTTGGTCTCCCTCCACGATTTTTACCCTCCACGCTTCCCTCCAATACTAAATTGGTGATCCCTTGATGCCTCAGAACATGCCCTATCAATCGTCCCTTCCTTTAGTCAAGTTTTGCCACAAATTTCTCTTCTCCCCAATTCTATTCAGTACCTCCTCATTAGTTACGTGATCTACCCATCTAATCTGCAGCATTCTTCTATAGCACCACATTCCGAAAGCTTCTATTCTCCTATTGTCTTAACTTGACACTTCCATACAGGGCTACACTCCATACAAATACTTTCAGAAGAGACTTCCTGACACTTAAATCTACACTCGATGTTAACAAATTTCTCTTCTTCAGAAACGCTTTCCTTGCCATTGCCAGTCTACATTTTATATCCTCTCTACTTCGACCATCAGTTATTTTGCCCTCCAAATAGCAAATTTGCTCTCCAAATAGCAAAACTCGCCTACTACTTTAAGTGTCTCATTTCCTAATCTAATTCCCACAGCATCACCTGATTTTGCTTTTGTTGATTTTAATCTTATATCCTCCTTTCAAGACACTGCCAATTCCGTTCAGCTGCTCTTCCAGATCCTTTTCTGTCTCTGACAGAATTACAATGCCATCGACGAACCTCAAAGTTTTTATTTCTTCTCTATGGATTTTAATTCCTTACTCCAAATTTTTCTTTTGTTTCCTTTACTGCTTGCTCAATATACAGGTTGAATAACATTGGGGATAGGCTACAACAATGTCTCACTCCCTTGCCAACCACTGCTTCTCTTTCATGCCCCTCGACTCGTATAACTGCCATCTGGTTTCTGTACAAATTGAAAATGGCCTTTCACTCCCTGTATTTCACCCCTGCCACCTTCAGAATTTGAAAGACAGTATTCCAGTCAACATTGTCAAAAGCTTTTTCTGAAGCTCGAAACATAGGTTGCCTTTCCTTAATCTATCTTCTAGGGAAACTCGTATGGTCAGAATTGCCTCACGAGTCCCAATATTTCTACAGAATCCAACTGATCTTCTCCGAGGTCGGCTTCTACCAGTTTTTCCATCTGTCTGTAAAGAATTCATATTAGCATTTTGCAGCCATGACTTATTAAACTGATAGTTCGGTCATTTTCACACCTGTCAACACCTGCTTTCTTTGGGATTGGAATTATTATATTCTTCTTGAAGTCTGAATGTATTTCGCCTGTCTCATACATCTTGCTCACCAGATGGTAGAGTTTTGCCATGCCTGGCTCTCCCAATGCTATCAGTAGCTCTAACGGAATGTTGTCTAGTCCTGGGGCCTTGTTTCGACTTAGATCTTTCAGTGCTCTGTCAAACTCTTCATGCAATACCATATCTCCCATTTCGTCTTCATCTACATCCTCTTCCATTCCATAATATTGCCCTCAAGTGCATCGCCCTTGTATAAACCCTCTATATATTCCTTCCACCTTTCTTCTTTCCCTTCTTTGCTTAGAACTGGTTTTCCATCTGAGCTCTTTATGTTCATAAAGGTGGTTCTCTTTTCTCCCAAGGTCTCTTGAATGTTCCTGTAGGCAGTGTCTACCTCACCCCTAGTGATATATGACTCTACATCCTTACATTTGTCCTATAGCCACCCCCACTTAGCCAATTTGCACTTCCTGTCCATCTCATTTTTGAGAGGCTTGTACTCCTTTTTGCCTGTTTCATTTTTATATTTTCTCCTTTCAGCAATTAAATTCAATATATCTTCTGAAACTTCCTGGCAGATTAAAGGTCGGGACACACACGTCCGGGCCGTGTCAGGGCCGAGCGTCGGACGAGTGACGGCCGTACTCCGGTCCGTTCCTGCAGGGGCCACACATGACCGGGGCACGTCCGTGTCTCTGTTGTTCCTTGTAGTGACTCGGACGCGGTGAGCTGTGTTTCTGTTTGTGAAAGCTGTAAAACATGTTCACTAATTTTCGTAATAGTGAATTAGGACTTATAGCACTTGCTTTAGACGAAGAGGAAAACGAACGAAGGCAAACAAGAAGAAGAAAATTATGGATCCACAGTGCCTGGAAAACAAGACCAGTACAGGGAGAGTTTCGAACACTATTTGCTCACCTCGTAGATGATGAGACTAAGTTTTATGAATATTTTAGGATGACGCAGTACACCTTCTGTGAACTTTTAAAGAAACTAGAACCAAGGCTGAGAAAAAATGACACGTTCTGGAGAGTATCAGTTTCACCCAAAGAACGACTGGCTGTTTTTTTACGGTAGGTTAAAGAAAAGTACACAGAACACAAATAAATAAGAAGTTTTAAGGACAGCATTTTTATTTTATTACTTTAGTAATTGAAAGATAAATACATAAGTTAGTAAATAATACAGTTAAATTTCTACTACCCTAAGAAAAACAAATGAGGACTATTCAGTGAATTAGTTTCTGAAGCTGATGAGGATGCAGGGGAACTTGGAGGATGATGGCTTTGGTTATTTATACACGAATTGTGCGAATCCCTTTGCATGTCCAAAAGCTGCTGTGTAGGTTCTGTTGACTCGTTTCCCACAGGTGAAGGATATGGTGTTGAAACAGATTTTGCTGAGGAATTGGAGGATGATGGAGTGAATTGATGGACTGATACGTCATTCATGAGTTGCTTCAGTTCAAAGTCTTGTACAATTGAAAAAATCCTACTTTTAGCTTGATGAAACAGTAGTGGATGCAATGATTTCAGGGCTGGTGCTATACCAGCCAAAAAAGCATCAACTGGGTTTTGTATATCTCTCTGTTTTTCAGCTTTTTTTCTGCCAAAATGTAAGCCATGAGCTGGCTTGATGCAGATTCTTGTGGTTTAACCTCACGCTGAAATTTTCGTTTCAGTGGTGGTTTCATAAACGTGTTCTTCTTTGAAGTGACGGACGAATGAGCTGAGGGCGTCTGGGAATGCCGAGTGCGCTCAATCAAATTCTCTGTTTCACTGTCCTGGGTTTTAATGATCCATTCTTCATCTGCAATGTCTTCTTGTGTAGATACTTTTTCGTTTTCAACAATCGACTGCTCCTCTTGGGAATCTGTATTTGATTCTTGTTTATGCTCATTATTGTCTTGCGTGTAAGGAACATTGGAAACTGTTTCTCGTTCTACCATGTAAGGTAGCAGGAACGTTAAGAGATCTTCATTCTTGTGTTTATGTTGATGAACAGCAGCTTGTCCTGAAACAGTTTTCCTTTTCTGCAAGGTCTTCCTTAGTTGGTCACGAACAGATGCCCATTTTTTTTTTTGCATTCCTCTATTCCACCTGTAGCAAAAATATTTTAAATCGCGTATTTATATTACAATGTTTAAAATGCTGCAAATATTTTATACATTATACAGTATTTCTCATCTTATACATTCAATTTTTTTCAGGTTCCTTGCTACAGGAGATTCCTTTAAAACTATTTCCTTCAGCTACAGGTTGGGAAAATCCACAGTTGCAGCTATCGTCCATGACACCTCTAGAACAGTTATCGATTTATTGTTAGAAGAGGTGATGCCTGTGCCGAATGAAGAAAAATGGAATGCTATAGCTGAGGAGTTTTGGACAAAATGGCAGTTTCCAAACTGCATTGGATCTTTAGATGGAAATCACGTAACAATACAGGCTCCAAACAACTCAGGAAGTCTCTATTGGAATTACAAAAAAACATATTCCATTGTGCTTCTTGCTCTGGTTGACCCATGTTATAATTTTATTGCAATAGACGTGGGAGCGTACGGAAAAAACTCTGATGGAGGCATTCTAGTAAATTCAAATCTTGGAAAGTCATTGGAAAACAATACGCTTAGCGTCCCAAAGAGTAAAACTTTACCCGGAACTGATGTTGAACTTCCAATGGTAATTGTAGGCGATGAAGCTTTCCCTCTCAAAACATACTTGATGCGACCATATCCTGGCAGGTACTTAACAAATGACAAGGCTATATTTAATTATCGTTTGAGTCGGGCAAGAAGAATATCCGAAAATGCATTCGGTATATTGCAACAGAAATTTCGAATATTTAGAAGAATCCTTCAGGGAGATCCTAATAGCCTTACAATGATTGTGACGGCTGCGTGTGTACTGTACAACTTTATTCGAAAAATGGAAGGTTATAGGGTGCCCGAACAGAGGATGGATCAAACGGAAACTGCTGAGGGATCCGGAAGTTCATCAAATCTTCGAAACCTACCTCGAATTCGTGGGAGATCAACAGATGCTGCATTTGCTGTACGAGAACAACTCAAAAATTCCTGAACTCTCCACAAGGGACTGTGGAATGGCAAGAACATGTCGCCTTGGCGATATAACGATGACATAAACCAAACATCTGTTTGTAAAATAAAAAGTAAATAAATATCTTTCGGGTATTAAAACTTGTATAGTTTTTATCTTACCTTTGGCTTGTAGATCTGTTGCAATTGTCTTCCAAACTCTGTCTTTATACTCGATATTCCTGTAGTTCTCACTTCCCTGATCATAAAGAACAGGAAACTTACGAACTTCCTCTATTAGTCGTTCCACATCCATGTTTTGTACACAGAACAGTTTTGCGCAGTTGCACAGCTTACAAGACAACCCCACCGTCAGGCCGTGTCCGTCACGTGAAAATTTAAACACGGCGAATCCCGCCCGGCCCGGCCCCGGCCCGTTGACGTTCCCCGTGCACGGCCCGGTCAAGTGGGGCCCGCTGCATTTGTTTTAATGTTGTATTTCGTAGTCCGGGTGACGGCCGATACTCGGACGTGTCTCGGCACGGACACGGTCCTGACATGTGTGTCCCGACCTTAAAACAGTGTGCCGGACCGAGACTCGAACTCGAGACCTTTGCCTTTCGCGGTCAATTGCTCTACCAACTGAGCTACCCAAGCCCGACTCACGCTCCGTCCTCTCAGCTTTAACGCCGCCAGTACCTCGTCCCCTACCTTCCAAACTTCACAGAAGCTCTCCTGCGAACCTTGCAGAACTAGTACTCCTGGAAGAAAGGATATTGCGGAGACATGGCTTAGCCACAGCCCAGGGGATGTTTCTAGAATGAAATACATACGCCTTCATAAATCAAACTAAATTTTTTATCTATTTCTCTTCAGAAGTTAAGAAGCTGAAAACATCAAATTGTTTCTTGTGATTTTTATTATTATTGTTATTAACGTTCCATGCTTTTCTGTTCCTAAGGCGCAAGTTTCAAAATGATGACCGCCACAAAATCCAATGCTTTTATTTACATCAACATAAATGCTGTGCGAAGCACTGTGAAGTGTATGGCAGAGGGTACATCCGTGTGAATTGCAGACTAGTCATGTAGATGCAAATGTAGACTCACTGCATGTCGTTGTTTTTTCCTTCTAATCATGTGTGGAACACAGGAAGAATGATTACTTAAAAGCCTTTGTAAGTGCTGCAATTAATCTAATTTTATTTTGACGGTCACTGCGGGAACCATAGTAGGAGACTGAAGAATGTTCATGGGATTCCTCGCTTCATACAGCTTCCTAAAGCTTTGTTAGCAGGCTTTTGCATGATAATCGGCACCTACTGAGGTCAGACAAAAATATGCAAACACACGAAACAGAACGCCTTACCGTGCCTAATGAAGTGTAGAAATCCCTTGCCATTCGAAAGAGCTCCAAGTCGTCTCCAAAAGGATTAATACAGGTTGCGTGTGATTTCCGAGGGAATCTTAGACTATTATTCTTGCAAACTAACGACGATCACACGTCCTTGTATCCAAAATAGATTACAAGGGTTCAACAATGTTGAGATCTGACGAGTGTGTTGCCCAGGGCAGAGGCGACAATTCATCCTCGTGCTCACAAAACCGATACTGGACAATGCGAGCTGTGTTAACAGAGACCAAGTCTTTTTGGAAGACAGCAACATCATTCGGGTAAAAACATTCTATCATGAAATGAACCTGATGAGTTAAAATGGTCAGATAATCCTTGCCACTAATGTGGACCTTGCAGGATAAGCATGGAATACTACGACATGGTTGGCCATATCATCACTGAACCCCCGTCATGTTTCACTCTTTTGACGTAAAATCGGCCGGAAGTTGGAAGCAGTGTGAACGACCGTCAGGATTACTCAGTACACACTTTCGTCCGCGTAGTGACTTCTTGGATAACGTATTCCTCTTTGTAGTGTACAGTATAAATCTTCGATACGACGCCTCTTGAAGCACCAAACACTTCAGCTCCTGTAGTTACGGTGGAACCGACTATTTGCCCATGTTAGAATTCACTTAGCTCCGATATAATGCACTCACAACTACACAGAACACTGCTCTGACCATTAATGACACTTATGGAGGGCACTGAACAGGTGCCGTTTGTGGTCAAATACAACAGCGCAACCAACAGGCTAGGCTGTTATTTGCATTTACTTTCGACCGTGTTTCTCTCAAGGTGTTTCCATATTTTGTCCAATGCGTGTATCTTCAAATCTGTCAGTTCAGTTTTTTCAGCATTTCTGTGACGCTCTCCCCTGGCTCAAACAAACCTATAATCTTCGTGTCGCTCTTCTTTGTACACGGTCAATATCCCCTGTTTGATGTGGGTCCCACATACTTGGGAAATATCCTAAGATGGGACGTACAACTCTTTTGTAAGCAGTACTTTATAGATTGACCGCATTTTCCCATTATCCTGCAACTGAATGGAATTCTGCCTCTTGCCTTACGTGGTACGACTGAGCCTATGGCATCATTTCATTTCATATCCCTACAGATTGTCACACCTAGGTATTTGTACAAGTTGACTAATTCCAATTATGACTCATTAATGTTATAGTTGTAGGGTGCTACTTTTCTGCTGTGTGTGAAGTGCACAGTTTCTAAACATTTAAAACAAGCTGGCAACCGTTTCACCCCTTTGAAATCTTATCAAGATCTGACTTGATATTTGTGAAGCCTATTTGAGGTAGTGCTTCATTATAGATAAATCTGAGGTTACTTTTCTGTGTCATTAATATGCATGGGGTGTTCATAAGCTACGCAACGCATTTTTTTTTCTTTTCTGAAAGCAGTTGGTTTTATTCAGGATTCCAATACACCATATTATTCTCCACTCTTCTGGTTACAAAACCATGTTTTTCCACATCATCTCCGTTCAATGTAACGACCTTTATGCCACCTTACTGGGTGGACCTTTATGCCCGCATGGTATCACTCTACTGGTCGAGGTCGGAACCAACGTCGTGCTGCATCAATAAACTACCCATCGTCTACACATCGCTTCCCACGGAGTGCATCCTTCATTGGGCCAAAGTGATGGAAGTTGGAAGGTGCGAGATCCGGGCTATTGCGTGGATGAGGAAGAAAACCTTTGACTACGCTGTCTCAATGGACGAGTGTGTCAACACTATCGACAGAGATATCCAGTTGTGCAGAGACGTGTTTTATTGTGATCCATCAATCACACCGAATGAGAGTGTCCGTACGTTCCAACATTGCAGGAATCACAGTTACGTGCGACCGGCTGGCACGCGTGAGATTGGACAAGTTTATGCCACTTTGATGTGGTTGATTACAGACGTCTCTCCCAACGACTCACTTCGTTCACTGCCAGATCTCCATAGACATATAATGTTTGAGAACATCTCGGAACAACTCAGATCTCTGTGGAACATTCCAGAACACTCTCGAATGTTGTAGAATGTTCTGGAACATTGTGGACCATTCGAAGCCTTTCTGGTATATTCTGGCATTGGCCACTGGTGAGACTACCCACCGGTAGGGGTATACCAGGTGTACCAGTATGAAATGAGCGTTTTTTTGTGAAAATGAAACACTAATTTTGAATTGAAAAGTAAAAACATTTTATTCAAAGTACTGACCATTGCTTTCTTTACATTTTGACCACCTTTCTGGCAATTTGTGGACACCACGCCAAAAGAAGTGTTCGTCTTTCGAAGCAAACCAGACACCCAATTTTCGACTTCTTCGTAGGAATCGAAGTGTTCCTCAGCCAATGCGTGTCCCATTGGTGAAAACAAGTGGTAGTCGGAAGGGGACAAGTCTGGTGAATACGGCGGGTGGGGCAG
This sequence comes from Schistocerca piceifrons, assembly GCF_021461385.2. NCBI lineage: Eukaryota > Metazoa > Arthropoda > Insecta > Orthoptera > Acrididae > Schistocerca > Schistocerca piceifrons. The sequence goes on from NC_060144.1 coordinate 118,386,454, forward strand.
CTGCTCCCAGCCAAGTGTTTTGATTGTATCCTGAACCAATTTTGCTTTGTGTGTAGGTGCATTGTCGTGTAAAAAAATTACTTTGCCATATCTTCTGGCCCATTCTGGTCTTTTTTCGATCAGTGCATAGTTCAAATTGATCATTTGTGGTGTGTAGCGATTAGCATTCACTGTTTCACCGGGTTTTAGAAGCTCATGATACACCAAACACAGAGCATAGTCTTCTTGCCGAATCGATCTGGTTTTGCAGTCGATGTCGATGGTTGTCCCGGATTACCCCATGATTTTTCCCGTTTACGAAATCCATTTTTCATCGCCAGTAACAATTCGATGCAAAACTGATTTTCTTTCATGTCTTTGAAGCAAAATTTGACAAATGGTTTTTTGGTTTTCCATCTGTCTTTCATTCAATTCATGTGGCACCCATTTTCCACATTTTTGGATCTTTCCCATAGCTTTCAAACGGTCAGAAATTGTTTGTTGTGCAACATTTAGCATTGCTGCCATTTGCTTCTGACTCAAAGTATCATCTTCATCCAATATTGCTTGCAATTCGGCGTCTTCTAACTTTTTTGGTGGTCTTCCACGTTCTTCATTGCTTACATCAAAATCATTATTTCTGAACCGTTGAAACCATCTTTTGCATGTTGCTTCTGATAGAGCATGATCACCATATGCCTCGACAAGCATTCGATGCGACTCTGCAGCACTTTTTTTCAAATGAAAACAAAAAATTAATGCTTTCCGCAAATCATCACTTTCTGGTACAAAATTCGACATTGTTAACACGATGAAAACAGATGATGTTGTTTGTTCCATGACTTGATGTATAAAATGGCTCTGAGCATTAACTTCTGAGGTCATCAGTCGCCTAGAACTTAGAACTAATTAAACCTAACTAACCTAAGGACATCACACACATCCATGCCCGAGGCAGGATTCGAACCTGCGACCGTAGCGGTCGCTCGGTTCCAGACTGCAGCGCCTAGAACCGCACGGCCACTCCGGCCGGCACTTGATGTATACTAAATATCTTTGACAGATGTCATACCAACCAAACAAAAAAATTAAGGATCGTTCACAACAAATGTTCCCTCTCGACACATTTGTATGTTAACGCTCATTTCGTACCGGTACACCTGGTATAAAGCAAGGTTCGTAGAGGGTTCGAACGTCAATTTCTTATCAGTGACGAAGGGAGGAAACGAAAAAGTATTGCAGTGAGTGAATAAAAACAAACAGTAAACTGTGAGAAGTCAAAGTGATACGGTGACGGAATATAAATCGAAAATAAAGTGTGAAACGGGTGTAGAGTGTACTTGGCGTACTGTTAATAAACAGTTGATTTGACTTATATTAGAGATAATGCCCAAATGTAAAAGAGGGGTAGATCTAGCCAGTTCTGAAGCAAAGCGGCGGAAACAGAAAGAGCAGCGCAAAAACGAAACAGAGGAAGAGCGAGAATGAGCACCACGACAAGCAGAGGAATCGAAGAACAACGAAATGAACTGATTGACGAATCAAGAATTGCGACACCGTCTTAAAATAAATGACTGCGAATTCAAGCCAGCCATGAAAATATCACCCTACCAGAAGCGCGGACGAGGACAAGTAAAAGTACAACCTAACAAATGAAGCATTCCACTACGACCCGACGAAAGGAGATAAGAAACACAAACATTTTGTAACCGGAAAAAGTGGATAACATCTGCCATTTTTGCAACGCGAAAAAAATCAGTATAGAAACATCAGGATTCCACAGGAATGGAGAAACTGGATTACCTTCACTGGAAGTACCTCCGCAGGAATTTTTAAATTACATGACTGGGGAAACTCCCGAATCGAAACACTTTCTTAAAAATATAAAAGCGTACAAAGCCTGCTACCAAATGACTTCTTTCGGTATCAATTCGATCAACGCTAACGCAGATGAAATCTGTTATGTTTTCTCCGTCCTTACACAAATCTACCACAACATTGGATCATTTTACAACTATCCAATGAAGACCTTAAATTTCTGCAGGTATGTTTCATCGGAAAAGAAGAAACATAAATTGATCAACGACGCACAAATATCAGTGGACTGAGACAAAAAGTATTTCGAGGTGTACAGAGAATCTTACACGAATGCAATCAGCTGATCCACAATTCAAAACAGCACTAACCGAATGATTTAAGATGACTAAAAAGTTATAATTGGAGTGACGAAAAACCACATGGAGAGCACGAACGTCGATTTAATATACCTCAGATAGACGAAGTCGTCCTCGTAATTGTGGACAATGAAAACACAAGCCGTGACGTAATTGTACAACGAAGAAGAGAAGGACTACAACGCATTACCGCATTACTGAGACACCTTTCATATGATGCTCTCCAGTATCGATTAATATTTCTGTGCGCAGAGGCACGAAAACAGACGAAAAAGTCACTTCCAAGGAGTTTTATGCTTACTGCTTAATGATCAGAGACGACGAAGCATTCACACACATTCTCAACACTCCCATTTCTTCCAACAATTCCTGGTAGATATGCATGCAAAAATTGAAACGGAACGGATGCTTTACATAAGGCTGAATCAGAAGAAACTACGCACAGAAGAATACATGCGCAATCGGGACGCAATCATAAATGAGGGCAACAAAGAAGACACTGGAACAATGGTAATCTTATCTCT